>NC_064850.1:150743506-150948506 GCF_024139225.1 Suncus etruscus | reverse complement strand
TCAGATTATTCTTTAGTAATAAATATTTGGAATAAGGTATTTACATTTTTAATTCTACTAAAATATGCTATGGTGGTGCTGCACACTTACTAGTCTGCAGAACTGTGTTAATATAACTTGTATATACAGTGTGAAAAACAATTAAAAATCATGACTCACTTTACTGTGCTGTTTGCTCTATTGTCATGGTGCTAAATCAATTTCATTTTTCTCCAAGGTGTGCCTGTACAAAAACATCTCTGACAAATGAAACCCAATACCATCAACAATGTAATAAATATACTATATAACACAGAATAAGATTAAAGAACCTCAACTACAACAGTAACTTGTGTCTGTGACAGACATAGTCCATGACCAGGACCTTCACATATTACTAAAGATGCTGATCTCTCATTGTGTGGTATCCAGTGAAAAGGGGAAATCTTGGACATACCATGATGTGTTCTTGCTGGGAAAATAGGTTTGTATATGAATGCTATCTCGTCTGTACTTCACTTTCCTTTTGGACTTCACCACCAGCTCTCCACCTATAACTATGCCAAATAAATTCTTCAGCCCCTCCTACACCATCATCATGTGTCCTCAACACAATCGCTCATGCCAGCATCCCTTTTCTTATGCCTTCCCTTTCCTCTGAATCAATCCTATTTGCAGTGCTCCACATCAAATATCAGAGGACCAATAATATTCTCCTTCACCTTCTCCACAGCAAGGAATAGTGGTCTTCATCCCATAAAAGTGCTCTCATGCTCTACCACCATCAGTCTCTGTATATAGTTCCATAGCACAACATTTGACAATTTTTTGGGGGGGGCCACACCCGGCGGTGCTCAGGGGTTACTCCTGGCTATCTGCTCAGAAATAGCTCCTGGCAAGCACGGGGGACCATATGGGACACCGGGATTCGAACCAACCACCTTTGGTCCTGGATTGGCTGCTTGCAAGGCAAACGCCGCTGTGCTATCTCTCCGGGCCCAACATTTGACAATTCGAGCCCCTCTCAATGATTAGCATCAAGGTCTAAGAAACCAGATTGCCAAAATTCAAAACAGAAAATTTAAGCCCGCAAAGCTCTCTATTATTGCATCCTCTTTGTTCCTATCCAACTGCTAACATCACAGCTTGACTCCAAAATATGGAGCTAGAGCCTTGTACCTATAATCCTCAAGTGCAGCACAGGCCACTTCACCATCTTTGTTTCCCAGAGGAATTGACATTCTCTGTGCTCTTGTTGCCTCCCATGTAATGGGTATAAAATAAGTGTTTGTTGACTGTACTAACTAGAGTAATGAAGTTAAAGACGCTTTTATCACCCAGCTAGTGATCAGTGCTAGAAAGCTTCATTTAATAATACAGAAGTCTCATGAATCATCGTTTTATTAGCTTTTTATTTCACTAACTTGCACCAATTTGTACTGGTTTGTGCTAGGTAATGTGCTTGAACATGTTCTGACTGTGCTTCCCCAAAATTTTCTAGGCTCTCAATATTTCATTGTTAAATGGGACTTACCCCTGCATTAGTCCAAATAAATTCCCGAGACTATATTCACTACTAAAGAGTAACAGGGGAGAAAGGCTGATCCTAACAGAGGAGAGGGGTGAGAAAAGGCATTTTATTAGAAGCAACTATATACTTCATTATCTCAAGAGTGGCCACATATAAAAATTCGTCCCTTTGAAATAGTTTGTTAGTCTTATTTGTTAGTGTTTTCATATTATACAGGCTTCCTTACTGAATCCTGGACATTTTTTTTTTTTTTTGTGGTTTTTGGATCACACCCGGCAGTGCTCAGGGATTACTCCTGGCTTCATGCTCAGAAATTGCTCCTGGCAGGCACGGGGGACCATATGGGACGCCGGGATTTGAACCGATGACTTTCTGCATGAAAGGCAAACGCCTTACCTCCATGCTATCTCTCCGGCCCCGAATCCTGGACATTTTAACACCACTAAAATAAACCTTGGCAGGGATCTATTTAGATTCTTCTAGAGTTAGGACTGAGATTAAGGTTTTTGCCTTTCATGTGACCTCCCTGATTCAACCACCAAAATAGCAAATAGTCTGTGATCCTGATTGTGGCTTCCCAAAAAACAATACATCCTTTCTCTCCACCACTAATTTCTGAAAGTCATTCATCTAATTCTACCTCTATAGACTTGTGAATTCTGGACATTCTACATAAATTGAATCCTGTATTATGTATCCTCTTATTATTGGTCTATTTCAGACACTTTGATGTACTTCAAGAACTCATTTTGCTCCTTTTTATAACTATTCTTCTACTGCATGGATGAACTGACGATAGTATTTTTACCTATTCAGCAGTTACTAAGACATTAGTTTGCTTCCATTTTCTGACTATTATGAATAATATTATTGTGAACTATCAGATACAAATTACTGTGTGAACATTTCACATGGATATATACTGGGAATGGAATTGTTGGCTCGAGTATTTAGCAATTTGAGGAACCACCAGTTTTTCAAAGGAGTTTCAATAGTTTACATTCCATCAACATCTGAGCTCCAATTTCTTTCCAACAAGATTTGCTATAGTCCCATTGTTTTCATTTTACCCATCCTAGTAGGAGTGAAGTGGTATCTCATTTTGGTATTGATTTGCATTTCCCTAATGACTAAAGATGTTTAGCATCTTTTCAAGAGATTGTTAGCCATCTGCATGTCTTTCTTGGACAAATGCCTACTTCAACCCTTGCTCATTTTTCAGTTGAATTAGTTCTCCTTTATTGTTATGTTGTCATAATTTTTTTTCTCTATCCCAAATGCCAGAATCTTATAAGACATATGATTTTCAAATGTTTTCTCCTATTTTGTGCACGGACACTTTCTTAACCATTTTCTTTGAAATATAAAAAGTTTTTCATCTTGATTAAGTTCAATTTATCTGTTTTTCTTTTGCTGTTTGTGCTTTTGATACCATATCTAAAAAACTAAGCTTTATCTATAGTCACAAAAATTAATCTTTGTGTGGTTTCAATGGGTATTTTTGTCTTTAGCTTTTACATTTAGAATTTTGACCCATTTTAAGTTTAATATTTACATATGAGATAAGGGTCTAACTTTGCTGTTTTACAAATGAATACCTATTTGTCTCAGCACCACATACTGAGTAAACAATTCTCCCTCATATGATCTTGATGACCTTGTCAAAAAAAAATCAATTGGCCATGGAGGAGCCAAATTAAGGTACATGACTTATATGTACCTGACTCTGGCTTAATTTCTTGCATCATATGGCCTCCAAGCATAGTTATTAAGTAGAGCCTAGAGGTGCTCCTGGAGGTGTGATGCATTTTCTATTATGTATTCAATAAAAGGAAGAAAAGATTGTTGCTTTTAAGAGTCCTGGCCTGAGAGATAGTTTAGAGGTTTGATTCTAGTGCCCATACAGTCCACTGATCCCTGCAAGGAGTGACCTCTGAGCATAGAGCCATACCACTGTGTGACCCAAAAAATAAAAATAGAAAAGTAGTTCTTAAATGTGTTTTATTTTAAAGATTTCTCTCATGTATATTCATTATACAAAATTTTGGAAAATATAAATAAGCTTCAAAAATTGAAACTGTTTTTCTCAATCCAGCAGAATAATTTGGCATTTTGATGAATATTGTCAGAAGCTTTTTATCAATTCAGTTTTCATCCACTGGCTTTTAAAATGGACCAATGGAAGGTCCTTATTAACACCATCAAACATTCAGAGAAGTCTGAGGGCTTATTTGCAGCTGACTCCAGTTCATGAGCACAGTATCAGGAATCGTCTCTGTGAAGCACCAGAAACCACAGCCTAATAGAGATACCCAACAGCATTCTCTATCTGTGCTGCTCCCTCCCAAAAAGGATGCACAGCTGGCTGATAATGATTACCATGGTATTGTCCCCTTGTGCTCTTCCAACTGAGATTCTACAAAGATTTTGAAAGTGTTGTAAAACTGAAGACCCAAGCTGGGGCCAGAAAGACCATTCAGTCACTTCAGAATTTTAATCTCATGTCCACATCTTATAGAATTAATTTGGGCTTTAAAATTCATTTGAGCTGACATGAAATTAAAGTAGAATCTTTCTCCTTTTAGGGCTAAAGAAATAGTATGGTGGGGAGGTGGTTATGGTGCTCAACTTTCTCAACTGATCCTAGTTCCTAGATACCTTATATGTTTCCCCAAACATAGTCAGGTGTTACGCCTGTGTACAGAGCCAAGAATAGGCCCTGAGCACTGCTAGGTGTAGCCTAAACCTTCCCTGCCCAAAAAAAAAAAAAATATATATATATATATATATTTATCCCTTAAATATAATACTTTCTCTGGAATAAAGCAAATTAACAAGTAACCATTTTTAATGCAGAAGTCTGCCTCATGGACCTATGAGCAGATAATTTCTGTATTTAACAGCAGAATTATCAATGCTTAAGTGGAAACATCTGCTGCAACTCAGTTGCTGTACCAATTTGCCTCAGAAATGTCCATTTATTCTTTCCTCATGCTCACATATAAAGACAGTGCTGAAGTCACCCTAATTTTAGATAAGGGATTAGAGGCTCAGTTGTACCCCCTCACAGCAAACATCACCCAAAAGTTGTGAAAGATCAAGATAAATGCAGTTGTCTCTATGTCCAGAGAAACCAGAGTGCCTATAATGAGTGGAGCTTGACAGGCTAGAAATAGTCTTCAGAGAGAGAGAGGGCACAAAAGGCAAGTAAAAACAGGGGTGCTGAGGATGGTCTTGAGGGAATAAATGGGTTGGGTATGAAAGAGGTGACAATACACTTTCACTTTCATGCTTTTGTCAGACTTTTGTCAGCTCCCATTAATACTAACTCAGGAAACAAATGTGTCATTTGTTTACACCTGAAACCCAGGTCTAACTTCCCTTAGATAGTACAATTCTCTTTTAATCATACACCTCACTGAGAAAATTATATGAACGCAAATGCCATATAGGCTTTCATCAAAAGAACTAGGATGCCTTTGTAAATGTTAGCTGGTGGCATGTGTCATCCATCTCACTTATGACAAGGAAGCTGAGTCAGAGAGAGGAAGTATGACTGGGGTTTGGTTCAAAGTAAACGACTGTGCTTCATTTCATCTGAAAATCAGAGCAATGCAATAGGCCACAGCTGCTATTCAAAGTTCAAAGAAAAAAAGAGAAGAAATATTCCAAAAATACACAAATGTATTATTGCTAAAGCCATGTTCTGGCTAAGTGTGAAGGGGTAAAAACTAGCCAGCCCTTTTAATTCTATTTTCACTGACCAGTTGTCAGCTGCTTTGACACCAAACTAGTTGTTTGGTGTTAAATTCATTCTCTCTGAGTGTTGGATTTCTTCAAGTCTCCCTCTCAGAAAAAGAAATCAAAATCAAAATAAATTAACCCTTAGACAATCTAGCCCCCTGATAACAATCTCCTTTTCTTTTCTGGGTTGTTTAACACCTTGCAGACACAGTGCTACTATCCAAGTCTGTCTCCAGCCAGCCTTTTCTCTGCCAATTAATTTGGACTTGGGATCCAGCTTCAATAGCAGGTTTTCATTTTCTTGGAGAGGACACTACTTTGGATATCTGATTTTGCAGTTTATCCCAGGTCACATCTGTCCACCCCTCTGCTTTCAGAGACTAGTCTCAGCTGTCTGGCCTTGAATGACTGAAAACCACCTGTCATTTAAGTCTGCTCCAATTACTGCAGTGGGTGACTTGTGTTTTCTCCCCTTTTTTCTCTTTTCAGTCTTATTGGGATTATTCATCTATTCTATTTTTTTCAAAGTAATCAAAAATTTTAATTGATTTTCCCTATTCATTATCTACTTTTCATTTCATTGAGTTCTGTTTTTATTTCTGCCACTTCCTTTCTGTCGGTTTATTTTGTTCCTTCTTGGGTATCTTGACATAGATATCTAGAAGATTGGTAGAAGAACCTTTTTCTTTTCTAATGTGTCTGTTGCTATTACTTTATCTTTATACCATTCTACCCACCTTTCATTTATTTTAATTTGCTGTGGTCTCATTCTTGTTTTCTTTATTTTCCTTTGGACAATGGGTTATATAAAGGCATGTATCCTCATTCCTGAGCATTTACAGATTTTCCTATTGCTTTTTTTTCCTTTGTTTTCACTACTCAGTAGTCTCACCCAGTTTGATCCCCAACAGCAGTGCACAAGGGACCTTGTGGTGTCAGGGACAGAAGTCAGACCTTTGTAAACAAAGCATGCACTCAAGTAAGCAATAAAAATTGCTCTATAGTTTGATTCCATTATAGTCAAAGAACATATCTTGCATGAGCTCAGTTCCTTTAAATTGATCAGATTTGTTGAACATATCAAGATACCTGTAAATGTTACACAGGCATTTGATAATGTTTCCTCTGCTATGAGTATATGGAACACTCTGCATATCTACTAGATTCTGTTATTTAAAATGTAATTTAGTTTTGTTTATCCTTGATGACTTTTTGTAGTGTTCTATTAATGGTTTACTGTGGATGTTAGGGATCTAATTTTAACTGTCACTATATGTCAGTACTTCTATGCTTATTTTGTTACTAGAATTTCGGTTCTTGCTGCATACACATTGTTGCACCATGCTCTTCTCACACTGGTGTCTTGTGAAAATCATTCCCAGTCCAACATAATAAGATTCTGATTCTGTTTAAGTGTCTGCACACTATTACATGGGATGAATGTAGAATGTGTTTCTCCAATGCATGTGGGATATGTTTTGTTTGATGAATGGCAAATTTCCTACTGACAATTCTATTTCATTCTCAATTGCAATTCTGAATTTTGATGACAAAGACTGATTGTTGCAAATTTACAGGAGTTGTGTGGTCTAGCATAGATTGTGAGTGGGTAGCTAGCAAAGGTGAGCCTTTTGTCACGAGGAAGCATATTTGGAAAATCTGCTATAGATCATGACAAACAAGCCATAAAAGAATCCCTATCATCATTCCTTGGAAAATAGAGACATAAAGCCATTCCTCAGTCATATAGTCATATAAGCCATGCCTAAATTATTCTTTGGACAGAACAAAATTCTAAAAATAGAATAAACATCGGCCAGTCCCAGCCACAAATGTATTTTTATAAATTCTTTTCACGAGCAGAATAACTTACAAAATTAAGTTATACACTGAGAAGGGAATCCAAGATAGCATGATATCAAGACTTCTAAATGATAAATGTTAAGTAGAGTGAGAGAAGGAAAAGAGAAAGCTGACTCCAGTTGCTTCAAGGACTTTTGCCTGGTGAAAAAGTGCTACAGTTTCTGTAGGTACCAAGAAGGATGATCCACCTATTGGGCAGACCACAAGGAATGATCATGGAAAACCCAGAATGGAGCAACAATAAATAATGCCCTCCAAATAACAGGGTGGTCTCACAATTGGAAAATACAAATTGAAACTAGTTTCTGGGGCTGGAGAGATAGCATGGAGGGAAGGCGTTTGCCTTTCATGCAGGAGGTCATCGGTTTGAATCCCGGCACCCCATATGGTCCCCTTGTGCCTGCCAGGAGCAATTTCTGAGCCTGGAGCCAGGAATGGCCGCTGAGCACTGTCGGGTGTGATCCAAAAACCACAAAAAAAAAAAAAAAAAAAAAAGAAAGAAACAAGTTTCCCAAAAGACCTATCCCTAGATAAGAGAAGAGACTAGGTGTGTCACATGCACACAGACTCTGCAAACCCATATTTCAGACAAAGCACAGCTGATACCTTTGTTTCCCATTGGATATGATCAGTCTTCTCTCAGACACCTACAAAGAATTTCTCACTCTGATTCTCCTATGCTTAGCATGCTCCTGTTACCTCCTAAGCAGTCACTGAGCCCAGGAGGAATGTCACTTTTCTGTACAACCCCTGTGAATGATTCCAACCCATAACTTGCATCCTACTGTACATGTCAGAATTTGGGGATCTTGAGGGAACTTAGGGGAATGAGCATTTTGTCTTATTTTAAGGTTTGTTTGTGGGGTTGTTGTTGTTGTTGTTTTGGTCTTATGCCCTGTGGTCCTCAGGACTTACATCTGGCTCTGCGCTCAGGCAGCACTCCAGGAAGGCTCAATGGACTATATGGGGTGTCAGGGATTAAACCCCCTTGGCTATATATTAAGACAAATTGCCTACCACTGCACTATCATTCTGGACCCTGTACATGATATTTGTTCTCTCTCAAATGGAACAGTATCTACTACTCAAATATTCACATGGCTCTTTCACTATCTATGATACCTTTCCACCAGGCAAAACATAAAATTGAGACCTAAAAAAAACTTGGTGCATTCATCTCCTCTGTCCTTTTTTCTAAGCTGTCATGTTTTAACTAGATATGAGAGCACAGGGAAGTGTCTGGAATTTAGCTTTCAAATTGGAAACATCCTGGTGAAATTTGGTCTATTTGATATCTTAACTTAGTAGTGATCAACTGTGGTTCTCTTGGTTATAATTAAAGTTAGTTCTCTTACTAAAGCTTTCCATAATTAATTAGTTTTTAAAAGAAAAAGTTTTAAAAAAAATCATGGGTCTTCAAATAATGCCTCTCATCTATGGAACAGACTATAGGATAGGTTGGAGAAATAGTACAGGTTTGATGGCTTGTTTTGCATACTATCATCTCTGGTCCAAATTCCTACCACTGCATATCCTAAGCCCTGGCAAAAGCTGCTTAGGAGTAACCTCAGCACCAGCAGGAATTGCCAATCTACTTCTCCACAAATATTTAGTTGGATGGTGTCATAATTGCCAGTGTCTAGAGAAAAATGGTTCCTACACAATAGTTCTAGCAGAATAGAGTTCCACTTCCTTCAAATTACATCCTAATCACTAAAAATATGTTGATGATTAGGCCTCTGGGGTACTTTACAGACCAGTTCCTCTGGGGTGTGTGGGCCACATCAACCTGACTGTAACATGGAAAAACATTCAGTTTCAAAAAAGTGTAGGTTGGCATCAAGAAGTCTGTAATAGCTTTAACAAAATGATTTTCTCTTCCCAAGCCTAGTTGGACTCTCTGAGTGAAGTGAACTAAACAAATTAACCAATGGTCTGTAGTTGGGAAATGTGATCAAACGCTCTTAGAGGAACCACCTTGTTCTAATTTACCTCAATGTAATCATACATTCTATGTACATTCATACTATATCAGTGCAAAAATAACTATCACATTTGCTAAAAGAAAACTTAAATCTGTTACAAAAATTGTAAAAGCAGTGAGAAAAATCATTACTTTACTTGGGTACATATTTTGGATGGAAACTAAATTCTAGTCCCATAGAGAGATAATCAAGTACTCCAATTTAGGATACGGAAATTTGAACATAGGGCTTTACTGAATAGGATCCCTCTTATAAAAGACATAAAGAATCAACAATCTCACTCAAAATGTCTCCCTCACTTTCGTAATCTCTGTAAGCCACAGGACAAAAAAGGGGTAATACTATAACTACTGTATCTGTCCTCACTATACAAAGGACAAAACTAACTTCATGAATTACTTAAGAAACGAGGGAGGGGTAATTACGTATATTTGATTTTGACCTCTAAAATATCTCAATAATTTTTTTTATTTAAAACCCCTTTAAGATTGACCACCATCACTACTTCTATTGAATATAGATCTGGAAGTACTTACCATAGCAATTAAGCAAGTAAAAGATATCAAGAGCATCAACATAGGAAATGAAGAAGAAAACTCTCACTGTTTGCATACGATGTGATACTATATTTAGAAAATCCTAAAGTGTCTACCAAAAAGTTTCCAAAATAATATATTTATATAGTAAAGTGGTATATAGGCTACAAAATTATTTTGCAAAAACTCATGGTGTTTCTATGTATAAATAATGAAGTAAATAAATCTATATTTAAAATGAAAACATCCACAATTGTGAAAATCAACTTAACTAAAGAATCAACTTAACTAAAGAAGTGAAAGTCTTATACAAAGCAAACTATGAAGCACTGCTTCAAGAAATCAAAGAGGACAGAAAGAAATAGAAACAAATACCCTGCCCATAGATTACAATGGGAATTCTTCCCAAAGTACTATACAGATTTAATACAATCTCTATAAGAATACTCATGACATTTTTCAAAGAAGTAGATCAAAATGTCCTAACATTTACATGGATCAATAAACCACCATAAATAGCTAAAGCAATTCTTATGGACAAAATGATGGGAGACATAACTTTCCCAAATTTCAAACTGTACTATAAAACAGCATGGCTTTGGAATAAAGACAGACCTTCAGATCAATGGAATAGACTTGATAATTCTGAGACTGACTGTCAGGTATATGAGGGATTAATCTTTGATAAAGGGAAAAGAAATACAAAGTGAAATAAGGAAAGTCTCTTCAACAAGTGCTGTTGGGAAAGCTGAGCAAGGAAACAAATGAGAAACTGTTCCACATCATTAATCATTAGGGAGATGGAAATCAAAACAATGAGGTATCATCTCATACCACAGAGATTGGCACACATCACAAAATACAGGAAAAACTGGTGCTGATGTGGATACAGGGGAAAAGGGACTCACATTCACTGCTGGTGGAAATACCATCTAGCCCAGCCTTTTTAAAAAACAATATGAATAGTCTTCAAAAAACTAAAAATTAAAAACAAACAAAATAAACACTAAAAATTGAGTTTCCACATGATCCAACAATACCATTCGTAGAAATATACGTAAAAGCCCAAAACACCATACAGAAAGACCTCTGCATTCCTATGTTCATTGCAGCACTATTCACAATAGCTAAACTCTAAAAACAACCCAGTACCTAAGAAACTATAATCCATGTACACAATGAAATACTATGCAGCTGTAGGGAAAATGAAGTAATTAAATTTGCTTATTCATGAATGAATATGTAAAGTATTGTGCTAAGTGAAATGAAATGAGTCAAAGAGAGAGGGATCAACATTTTGGGATATGAAATAGTATGGTAATAATATCCAGAAACAATAGAAATGGGAGCAGGAAGACCAGTCCATTATAGGAAGCTTTTCACAAATATTAGGGGTGGGGTATAAGTAGGGCAGAGATCAGATAACTAAGACATTTAGACATTTATAGTTGAAAATGCTCACGCAGGACAAGTACTGGGTGTTGGAAGGAGATAAACTGATATAAACTGATATGCATGATAATCCCTTCAGTGATGATATTGCAAACCACAGTGTCAAAGGAGAAAAAAGGAGGAATGACCGAGAGAGAGAGAGAGAGAGAGAGAGAGAGAGAGAGAAAGAGAGAGAGAGAGAAAGAGAGAGAGAGAGAGAAGAAAATGCCTGCCCCAGAGGCAGCCATGGAAGAGGGCAGGGAGGAGAAAGAGGGAAACTGGGGACATTAGTAGTGGGAAAAGTTTACTGGTGAAGAGTGTTGTACCTTGCATGACTGAAACTCAATCATGTACAGCTTTTAACTATGTGATCTGTATTATGATCAACCTTGTAAGCACACTGTTTAAGTAAGTAATTTAAAAAATCCTGGAGAATAGGACTTTCGGTAGATGTATAAAAAACATAAAGAAATAAAAAAGAAAGAAAGAAAGAAAGAAATTGGGCCTCCACATAGTGATAGGGCATTTACCTTGCATGCTGCCGACCTGGAATGGACCCAGGTTAGATCCCTGGCATCCCATATGTCCCCCGAGCCAGCCAGGAGTGATTTCTGAGAGCAGAAAAGAATAAATAAATAGGGACCAGAGCAATAGCACAGAGAGTAGGGCATTTGCCTTGCACATAGCCAACCCAGGTTCAATCCCTGTCATCCCATATGGTCCCCCAATCTGCCAGAAATGATTTCTGAGCTCAGAGCTAGGAGTAATTCCTAAGTACCACCAGGTATGACCCAAAATAAAATTAAAAAAAAACTAATTAATGAATTACATAAAATAAATAAAACACTTTAAGCTACAAGTGTTGATCAAGATATAGTAAACAATTTGGATTCTACAGAGATCCCCAGACAGGCCCCTATAGAGGACTTCACTCACAATCCTTATCTTTAACCTAATCTCCACAAGAAGTTTTGAAGAAGTCATCACCCCTTTCCTTCCCAAATGTTGGAGCCTCCTATTTAGAGACGACAGGGAATATTGTAGGCAAATACGAAGGCCTCGCTGGCAACATGTCTTTCATTTCATTAGAAACCCAAGGGGAGCAGTGGTGCCAGCCGTAGGTCATTTCCCTCGCACACACTAACTTAGGACGGACCAGGGTTCGCTACCCCGGCATCCCATGTGATCCCCAAGCCAGGAGCGATTTTCTGAGTGCTTAGCCAGGAGTAACCCCTGAGCGTCACTGGGTGTGGCCAAAAACCAAAAAAAAAAAAAAAAAAGATATAATTAAAAAGAAATTTTGAATACTCCAATAATCTATTCACAATAAGAAGCTCACCACAAAGAGTAGTGGTACAATAATATAGGAAATACCTACACTAACAACTAGCATGGCAATCTTTTTTTTTTTTTTTTTTTTTTGGTTTTTGGTTTTCGGGTCACACCTGTTAGTGCTCAGAGGCTACTCCTGGCTCTACACTCAGAAATCGCTCCTGGCAGGCTCGGGGGATCATATGGGTTGCCGGGATTTGAACCACCGTCCTTCTGCATGCAAGGCAAATGCCCTAGCTCAATGTTATCTCTCCAGCCCCTATCATGACAATCTTAATGAGTGAGACAAGTAGAATGCCTGTTGGAAAGGAGGGGAGGGGGGCATTGGCGGTGGGAATAGTACACTGGTGAAGTAGGGGTGTTCTGTTTATGACTGAAACCCAATTACAATCATGTTTGTAATCATGGTGCTTAAATAAAGATTTTATATTAAAAAAAAAGAAATATATACAACATCAGTTACAACAATGAAAAAAATTTTAAACTTTAAGCCTTTTCTCCAAAACTCTTTTTATCTTATTTGTACTTGAACTTACTAATGATTTATATTATACTTAATCAATAAATATTTAATTCACTCTCCAAACAAGAAAAAGAAATACTTAAGATTATGATAGAATAGGAATAGACCACCAAGGAAGGATCAAAGGCTTTTTTTCTGGACAAGAAATAGAATCTTTTGTTCTACTCTTCCCCTCCACCTGTATTAACTTTTAATCCAATGAAAAGTGCTCACACACATCCCCCTAATTGAAAAGGCATACAACAATGAAGTGTTCTGCCTTTATTTTGAATCCTCACTAATAGATTCCCTGTTATACGGGGGCTTCCTGTCCTTTCTCTCTTCTTTCTATCTCTTAAAAAAACTCTCCTGAATTTGATCAAAAATATAAATTAAAAATAAGGCAGAATCAGAGAGATAGTAAGTTAACAGTAAGTTAAGGCTTTTGCCTTACACACAACTGGTTAGATCTGTGGACAAACCTGGTCTCTGAGCACCACCAGGAGTGATTCCTGAGCACAAAGCCAGGAGTAAGACCTAAACACTGCCTGTGAATCCCCCCAAACAAAAAAAAAATATCAACTGAAGCCATACATGAAAGTTTCCATATTGAAAAAATTAATTTAGACTGATTCCTAGAAGTTGAGCAACATAAAACTCTTCATTTGGAAGATGAAACATATTTAACATATATTAGTAATTCACCATACTAACAGTAGAGGGTGAAAATATCTATTTATGTCAATGGATGCTAATATAAAGTTGGAAAAAGAAGTGTGAAGATAATCTTGCCCAGGAGAATTTATCAGGTGCTCATGGTCCCAGCCAATACAGTAAGAAAAAAGGTCCAATATCAGCCCAAACCTATTGTATACATAGGTAAAAATATTTGTCAAAATAGAATGATGCATGGAGAAGAATTATTGTTTTATCTTATGAGAAGTTGGAAGCTGTCTACATATCTAAGAATCAGGAGCTAATTTAATAAGATTTTTATGTCCATATATTTTAATACTAAGTAAACACCAAAAAGAATGAAGCAGAAGGGCCAGGGAGAGAGCACAATGAGCTTTTTTTTAGAGGACCTCTCATGTGGAGACTCCAGCATGGCTGGTTACTCCACTGTACCTGGATAATATTCTGGTTACCTCAGCAAGCCTGGTCTGATCAACCTGCCTCTCCAGGCTGATACCAAGCCATAAGACCCATGTAGCAGAGCCATGTGTCAGTGTGAGTGCCCCAGGCTTCCTTGAGATACTGGAAGCACTGTTGGGGAGCCCCCAAACAAATAATTCTGAGTACTAACATTGAAAATTTTCAAAACATTATAAATAAAATAGTCACAGCACAAATGTGGCCATATGTTATAATAAAAATCATTAAAATTTTTCAGATAGCATAATTCCTATAAATGTATGTTTGACACATGAATTAATAAAATTGTGAATTAAATATTATTGCAGATTATTTCTACCACATGTCAACATAAACTAGCATTATACTTGTAAACCCCCCCCCCCCCGCCAAAAAAAGAACAAGTCACAGAACAATTTATATAAAGTGGTTTCTTTGAGGAACAGAAAGGAAGAATAAAAGACCAAAAAAAATCACATGAACAGATCAATAGAAGCAGAGAAAGCATTTGATAAGGTCCAACACCCATTTTTGATTAAAAACTCTCAGCAAGATGGGAATGAAAGGAACCTTTCTCAATATAGTTAAGACCATCTACCACAAGACAATGGAAAATATTATCCTCAATAGAGAAAAACTAAAGCCTTCCCTCTAAATTCTGGTACAAGACACGGTTGTCCTCTCTCACCACTCCTATTCAACATAGTACTGGAAGTACTTGCTATAACGATTAGGCAAGAAAAAGATATCAAAGGAATCCAGATAGGAAAGGAAGAAGTCAAGCTCTCGCTGTTTGCAGATGACATGATACTCTACTTAGAAAACCCTAAAGACTCTACCAAAAAAGCTTCTGGAAACAATAGATTCATATAGCAATGTGGCAGGCAACAAAATTAACACAGAGAAATCAGTGGCCTTTTTATACACCAATAGTTATAGGGAAGAAATGGACATTAAGAAGGCAATTCCATTCACTTTAGTGCCACACAAACTCTTGGAGTCAACTTGACCAAAGACGTGAAGGACCTAAGCAAAGAAAACTATAAAACTCTGCTCCAAGAAATAAGAGAGGAAATGAAAACACATACCCTGTTCATGGATTGGCAGGATTAACATCATTAAAATGGCAATACTCCCCAAAGCATTGTACAGATTTAATGTGATCCCCTTAAAAATACCCATGACATTCTTCAAAGAAGTGGATCAAACACTTTTGAAATTCATTTGGAACACCCTAAAATACCTAAGCAATCCTTGGGAAAAGGAATATGGGAGGCATTTCTTTCCCCAACTTTAAACTGTACTACAAAGCAATAGTTATCAAAACAGCATGATATTGGAATAAAGACAGACCCTCAGATCAGTGGAATAGACTTGAGTACTTAGAGACTGTTCCCCAGGCATACAATCGCCTAATTTTTGATAAAGGAGCAAAAAATCCTAAATGAAGCAGGGAAAGCCTCTTCAACAAGTGGTGTTGGCACAACTGGTTAGTCACTTGCAAAAAAGCAAACTTAGACCACCAGCTAACATCATGTACAAAGGTAAAATCCAAATGGACTAAAGACCTTGCTATCAGACCTGATACCATAAGGTATATAGAACAACACGTAGGTAAAACACTCCATGACATTGAGACTAAAGGCATCTTCAAGGAGGAAACTGCACTCTACAAGTAAGTGGAAGCAGAGATAAACAGATGGGACTATATTAAGCTGAGAAGCTTCTGCACCTCAAAGGAAACAGTGCCCCTGATTCAATGTCATTATGTACCTGAAATTTTGCTGTGAATGATTTGTAATCCACTTTGGTCAAAATTAAAATATTTATTAAAAAAAATTTCAAAGTAAAACTCTCATTTCAACGAGTTTTTCCAGTGCTTAGCATCTTTTTCAAGAACATAAAATCAATAAGAAAATTACGGTGCTATTGACAATCTGGAATAACATAAATGCCTATGACAGATGAGTGGATCAAAAATAACGAAATGTTACTTAGCTCTAAAGATGAAATCTTGCATTTGCTATAACTTTAGTAGAACTGAGGGTACCTCTTCAGGCAAAATAAATCAGATATAAATGTCAGTTGATCTTACTTGTGTGACATATAAAGAAACAAAGCAAGAGAATGGATAGTAAATAAAGCATACTTTATTTTTTAATTTTTATTGAGGACAATGTGAATTACAGGTCTTTCACAGTTGAGTTTAAGGTACATAGTGCCAGTGAATTGGGGCAATTCCCACCACCCACAATGACCACCTGCAGCCCCTGTTCCAAGCATTCATTCTCTACCTCCACGCTTGGTCCCCGGGACTGCTGGTGTAACAGGTCCCTTTTGCGTATAGCTTTGAAAACATACTTTTGTCTTAGACTACAGAAAAGAGGCCACTAAGTAGTGGGAGAGATTGTGGAGAGGATATGGGGAAAGAATGGAGAGAGGCTGGAGAGGGTGTGGAGGGAGTGAGACAAGAGTAGGTGGGGAGGATTTGGGGTGAGCTGTGAAGAGGGTCTGAGAGGGCCTTTAGCATTTTGGTGGCAATGGTGGTGCAGTAACTTTGTGCATCAAAAGCATGAATCATAAGCACAATTGCAAATATCTCACATCACTAACAAAAATTAAAATATAGTGCCTGGTGTTTCAAAAAAATATAGAGAGACAGAAAGAAAGAGATTTCTACACACATAACCACTATCTTCTTAGATGATTCCCATTTCTTTTGGAAGAACTTCCATGCAGAGCTAGGAGGCCCAGGCGGAACCCATAGCAAATGCTCTACCCACAGAGCTGCCCACTATACAAGGGCCCAAAGATACAGTGCTATTAAAGCTCTGCTGTAATGGGGATTCTTGGCCACCCCAGAGTTGCTGGAACCCCCCAGAGATGCTCCTGACAGTATTCTGGAGCCTACAAGACTTCACTTGGAGTTGTTGAAGTTGTGGTAACAGAATCCAGTATGTGCCTTAACTGGTCTAAAATCTCCTGGGTCCTCCACTGATTCTTTTCAAACTGCAGTCTAGTGTCTTATTTATTTATCAGCAATATTATCAGTAATTAACATCTCCAAACACAGTACTTTCCCCACTAGCATCAAAGATAAACAGGAACCTGTTAAATTGTCCCTTTGTCCCCAGTACCTAGCATAAGTTACCATAGAATAGAAATAAACACTATAGATTAAAATAATTGAGCATCATATTGTGGGAAAAATACATGTATGTAGATGAATGAAGTAGGTGAGACCAACAATTTAGAAATCAATAGAAAAACAAAGCTACAATTATGCTAAGGAAGAGCCTCCATCGAGAAGGAGATATATAGTCCAGTGGATAGGACACTTGTCTTGCATGCAGATGGCTTGAATTCAATTTCCATCATCCCATATGGTCCCCCAAGATCTGCAGGGATAAGTCTTGACAGAGCCCTCCTCTACCACCTAAAAAGGAGGAACAGCCTCCCGGGCAGAGAGTGGGTGTCTCAGAGATGTTGCAGAAGGGAAGACGAGCAAAGAAGTAAGAAAGTTTTTGGTTTTATAATTAGACTCACTCAGAAGCTTCTCCCAGACACTGCCATAGATCAGACAAGCCAACCCTCTTGTGCTAACAAGATTAGGAAGAGAAGGAAGTGAAATTGGGAAGAAATGTTGAGGGGCAAATGAATGCTTTGAGGGAAGGTTGAATTAGGCATGAAAGATAACAAGAAGCTGTCAAAGGGGCCACGCAATACCGCAACAGGTAAGGCGTTTGCCTTGCAGCTGACCCAGGTTTGATCCCCAGCATCCCATATGGCCCCCCAAGCTTGCCAGAGATAATTTCTGAGCGAGAGCCAGAAGTAACCATTGAGAGCCACTATGTGTGGCCCAAAAAAACAAACAAACAACAAATGGATGTCACAGAAATAAATTATATTTCTATAAAGGTAATAGGATTCAAAAGGCAACACTCAAAAGTCCTATTTCTTTAGTCATTGTGTGACACTTGCCTTGATATCTTGAGTTAAAACTCAGCAAAGCCAAGTACTACATAGTTTTTCTGCCTACCAGAAGCTACAGGACAGTAGTCACACCACAGACAAGGTGGCAACTTATTTGTTACACTACACACTAACTTATTTGTCCAGAGAACTAGGTATTAAATGATTTCCCAGAATATCTTGGCTGGATGGGGGAGACTGTTTTTTTTTTTATTTTACTAAAGCACTGTTATTTCAAAATTATTCAGAATTGAATTTTAGACATACAATGTTTCAATACTCATCCCACCACCATTATCAACTTCCTTCCACCAGGGCTCCCAGGTTATCTCCTACTACACCTACCTGCCTGCCTCCTCAAAAGGTACATTTTAAAATGTGATTGGTGAAGTTTGGACCTCATGATTTCAGTATTGTTGACTGTGTTTTTAGATATTTACCTCTACCACTATTCTACAACACTAATGAACCCAAGTTCTCTTGACCCTGGCCCCCTGTTACTTCCAGTCTCTCTTACTTACTTACTTCCCCAAACAATTTCTTACCTCCTCTGTCCTTCTCCCTACACAGTAAGGCCAAGGGTAACTGAGGCAGTCAAGCCTTTAAACAGAGCAGGAATGAGAGTAAAGGCAGCAGGACAGGTGTTTATGGTCAACATCTGAATGGCAGTTGACTGCTCCCTCCTGGCCATTGCATGAAGAGCCATCCTCCTCACACATAGTTACTAAGCAAACAAGGTTATCCTTTACACAGGAATAATTAATCATGTATATTACTATGATACTTCCAGTGGGGGGGATCTCAGCTCAGTTCTTTAGATGGCACACCAACACAACCACACAAATAATCTTTTCATAAGCAGTGTCTCTATCTAAAGCCCAGGAATGTCAAGATGGATCCTCTGGGGTGAGGCAGGAAGAATGAGCCAGGAGATCCAAGGCTCACAGCAATGTATGAAGACAAACAGCTCTGGAACATGAACAGAGACAGGAAGCTCCTCAAATGTCAGCTTTAGGCCTATCGGCCTCATCAACTTCTAGGAACAGCCAGAAAGGTTTGTGTCCCTGATCTCAGCCCTAGATGTTTGCATGTTCTAAGATGCTGCCAATTCTTTGATCTTTCATTTGTTCAGGGCTAGCAAACCTAACACAACAGTGTTTGAAAAATTCAGTAGAGTAAATTTAACACAGAGAAAATGTATCTATGTGTTGTTATTGTTAGCTAAATTGCCCTCCTCCCAATGACTTTTTAATTTTTCTAGTAATACTTCCTGATCTAGAAACTTCTCTTTCCCCTCCTGGGCAACTGTTTCTGTTTGAGACATAGAAAATGAAATTTCCTAGCTGTATACCCTAAATGTAGATACCATTTCCCAGGTGCACAACACTGAGCTTCCACTCTGAGCCAGTATGCAGATCAGTTACAAACCGTGTCACCAATCCCCCCCAAAAATGTGTTCCAATGCTCTCCTGCTAATTAAAAGACACAGTTCATCTACCCCATATATCAGGAACCTCCTATGTCTAAGAAGTAAGTGTGAGGAAAGAAGCCCAGAGAGAATGGTTAAGGGTTCTTTATAAATGTGTCTCCATTTGGAAACCAACGAACAGTAAGGAAACCAGAAATCCAGGTCAGTTCTTTTGTTGTTTCTCATTCTTCCAAGAAACACAAATCTGCTTAAGTGTTTCAGGTCAACTAGTGGTTGAGTCTACACTTCAAAAGCTTATGTATTTACTTGTGATGGTTCATTTTGTGTCAGCTTAATTCGATCACAGGGTTTTCATGTAAATCAAAGTGATTAGAGGTGCTTCTGTGAAAAATGTTCTGGATGGATTTTGCATTTAAACCAATCGACTGAGTAAAGTAGATCACCCAGTTTAACACAGGTGGGCCCTGTGCCATCATTGGAAGCCTGGTGCAAACAAAATGCTGATCTCTACTAAATAACAGGAAGTTCTTCCTGCCTGACTGCCTTTAAATGGGGACACTGCTTTTTTCTGCCTTTTGATTAAAAATAAAATATCAGGTCTCTCGAGTCTTAAATTTGCCCATTCACCCTACAGACTCTTGAACTTCTCTGCATCTATAGTCATATGAGCCAATCCCTTTCGGCAATTTTCTATTTATCTGCACACCAGATTGATTCTATTCTTCAGTAAAATCTAAAACAGTTCAGCAGATCACCCATTTGCCAAATTATCATCCAGCTGCTGGAGGAAGCCCTGTAAAGTTGGGAGATGAGGTGTCCCACAGAGCTCGAGAGAATTGGAAGATCCATCCTTGAAGTCACCTCAAGGAAACATCAGAATAGCTGGGTGGAGTTAAAAGTCATCATCTCAGAAGGATAGGTCTCCTTGATTGCCCCATTCCCTCCCAGGAACCCCAGAGTCGAATGCAAGGAGAGTTGAGCATACTGGACACTGGCAATACTCTATTGTACTTAGAACCTATTAAACTCAGTCCTGCAACTTGTTGATCCAAACCTTGAGTTTTGTGATGGCACTGAGGAGGAAAGGTGCTAGTCCTGCTTATTTTGGGGAAAAGGTGTTGATCTTCTTGAGTCGATGCCTGTTTAAACTGGATAAGTGCCCACTCCTTTTATGTTGCTCTATTTTGTATACTGTATGTATTTTTTTTATTTTGTTTTGGTTTGGTTTGGTTTTTTGGGGCCACACTTGGCGGCATTCAGGGGTTACTCCTGGCTCTGTGCTCAGAGATTGCTCCTGGTTCAGGGGACCATATGGGATGGCCGAGATCAAACCTGTTTTCTTCCTGGATCAGCCTTGTGCAAAACAAATGCCCTACAACTGTGCTACCAATCCAGCCCATGTATGTATTTTTGAAATAGCTCCATAGTAAATAGTTCTCATGTCTAAGGGCATATTTATAAAAGGGTCAATATGAGCTGAGTCAAGATCTAAAGGAGTGCTACTCTAGGACTGCTAAAGCTTGGCTAAAGGTGGATTCCCATTTCTTGCATCTGATATTTCTTCTGTACTATTAAAATCATCCTATGTTTAGGGGACAAAAGCCTATCCACCTATTTGCTTCCTCCAGATTCAGGGATGGCCAGGATACCTTGGAACAAAGCTGATTGAAGATTTGCTCTGCTCTGGGAGTTCAGAAGGCATGAACCAGTTTTTTTTTTTTTTTTTTGGGGGGGGGCCACACCCGTTTGCTGCTCAGGGGTTACTCCTGGCTATGCGCTCAGAAGTCGCTCCTGGCTTGGGGGGACCATATGGGACACCGGGGGATCGAACCGCGGTCCGTCCAAGGCTAGCGCAGGCAAGGCAGGCACCTTACCTCCAGCGCCACCGCCCGGCCCCGGCATGAACTAGTTTTTGAAGGGTAAGTGATTAAAGGTTCTGTAGAGTAAGTGTCCTCATGTTGCCACACCAAACATCTCCAGGAGAGGTATTCATATGACTGAAGGGATCTGTCTGCCATACAAAGAACACCCCTAGATAAACATGCCTTCATGGTCTCATCTCAAGAGATAATTTACTAGCATTCTGTTACTCTCCGTTTTGAGGAGAAACTTGGGGAAGGGGCTCAGTAAATTGACACTGTTGTTGCAACCGAAATACTGAACCTTCTCACCAAAGTTGTAAACATGATGTGATTTTCAGATTGCATTAAACAGGAACTTTCTCTTTGGACACACATCAGAAACTTTGAAGATTTGCAAAGCCCAAAATCATGGTGTTAAACATATTGTCCACAGGTCCCTCAAGGCAGCCAAATCACTTTAGTTCATGGAATTTGATCAAATAAAATTTGTCAGAATTAGATATCATTAGACAGCTTTGTCAGCATAAGGTTGGAGGAAGACCAAGATCAACTTGTGTAAAGAGTTTGGACAACTTCAAATTCTTAAAATTAGGAATAACAGATGTGCTTATCTTTCAGCCCAATCATAGGTGAGAAGCAATTCTTTTGAGGGGCTTTTTCAAGAGGCAGCACACTTCAGGTAGCAACTTCTCATCAAACACAAAATGCATGGCAACAATGAGCTCTTTGTGCATTTGCTTAAAAAGCCTTGACTCTAAAAGGAGTATAAGGATGCCAGTGGTAAGATGGCTCAGTTCCACTTCTTTTCTCCTCCTCTGTGGCTTCTCCCTCAAGCTTCCAGATTTTCTCCAGCTCCAAAGGAAGCTTGAAATCAAGTCTACTGGTAGGAGGTCAAACTTGTCAGGTGGCTATGGAGTAGCAAGACAATAATGAGGCCAGAAACCAAGAGTCAACTATATCATGACTGCACCAAGCAGGAGTGGAAGAAGATTCCAACCCAAAGGTATTGGAAGATGCCACCTTGTCATAATGCCACCTTGTCATAAAAGTCAGCAACTAGCCTTTCTTCTATCAGGCACATCAAGTATGTGTGGTGCCCCCTAAAAATGCCCCCAAAAGATGAATAAGCATTGACTATGAACCGGAAAAATCAGTTTCCATCTGGGAGATTGATTTTTTTTGTTCCCTGAAGCCCAGTGTCATTCTGTTTATTTATACTTATGACTAATCTAAAATTCAGAGAATTTTAGAAAGTGTCAACAAAGATGGTTCCAAGGCTACTTACAGAACATATATCAGCTGACCACTGACATCACGGTGGTGGACTTGCAAATTCAAACTCAATTTGTAATTCTACGAAGCAGCATAAACACCACCCCTATAGCTAGTCACTTATTACATACATACACATACTCAAGCATTCATTTACTTACTGCTTAAATAATGTTTAAAATAATGTCATGAAGATATTCTTTATATAACCTTTATTATAAGTGATCTATGTTGTCCATTTTTCCCTGTCCTTTTCTCAATATACATAACTTGTTGCTTTTTTCCAGTACATCTGAAGCCCATCTACATCTAAATAAAATAATTGCTTGGTTTTTGCTACTTTCACTTAAAGTGCTGAATCCTTGCGGCCAGAGAGATAGTACAGTGAGTAAGGTGTTTGCTTTGCATGCAGCAAACCTAAGTTAGATCCTTGTAACCCCATATGGTCCAACAAGTCCCACCAAGAATGATCCCTGAGCACAGAGCCAAGAGACCATAGCTGGGTGTGACCAAAATTAAACTAAGCTGCTGGGTCCTCATCATGTTTTCCTCAGAATCTCAGCAAACTGTCTTGGCCATGGATCCCTAGGATACAGCAATAACCAGACCCCAGCAGCATGCTGTCAACATCACAAATCACAGTAGGTCACTCTCCTCTGCCTGCAGTACACAAGCAAGCTGCTACTTAGCTAGGCCACTCACCACTCCTTAAGTCAGGATCCTGTGACATAAAAGCCAGACCCACATCGCCACCCCACTCCTTCCTACAGCAGTCACAACAGATAGAGAAAGTTCCAGATAGGCAGGATAAACTCTCAAGCTCCACATTTGAGATGGCCAAGAGGAGCTGGGGCTCTCAGGAGGTGGCACCAGCCAGGGCCTCCATCTTGCCAAGTCACTATTGCAAGGAACCATGAACCAGACAGAGGCCCCAGACTTCATGCATCTCATGAGAGGTCTTGGCTGAAAAACCAGTGTCACATGGGGTTTGCATGTTTGTGATCCAGATTTTTCTATTCTCAGGACTCTGCTTACATGGCATTTATCATATGGTCCTTACAAACAGCATCCTTTCCAAGAGAACTGAGGCAGTATAGTAGGCAGGGCACTTGCCTTGAACATGGCAACCCAGGTTCAACCCTGGCACCTTATATAGTCCCCAAAAACCCCTCCAGGAGTCATTCCTGGAGTTCAGAGTCAGGAATAAACCCTAAGCACAACCAGGTATGACCGAAAAAATCTTGAAAAAAAGAAATCTAGTCTTTACAAATCAAAGTTTCACTTATAGCACATCCTGCAGAATTGTTTTCCCTTAAACACAAATATAAAATGAAACAAGAGAAAGCTTCTCTCCAAAGCCATCCAAAATGCCACCTGTAAGTTGTATATGTGTGTTGTGCCAAGTGTATGTCTATGTTTATGAAGTGTTTCTGATATGCCTGCATGAATGATGTGTTTATGGCATGTGTGTGGCATATGTGTAGGTGGTATGTGATGTGTTTTTGGATTTGTTATATGTGATATGCACATTATGTGATGTTTATGTATATGTGGTATGTATGGTATACACACATTAACATAGTTGCTAATATTGTGTTACATAAAAAATGACACTTTGCAGATGAGATTTAAAATTTTTCTATTAATCTCAAAATAATTCATTAGGCTGCTTTATTGTTTAGTATTATTTACAAATACATCACTCTCTTAAAATATTTTTCAACATTTTAAGAAAATAAATATTTGGTATTCTACTGAGTATCAAGGAATTTTTTTAATCTGCATTAGATTTAATCTAAACTTTTTATTCTAAACAAAATTAGTTCATCATGATGACATATTTTGGGGTCAGACAGAAAGAACAGCCAACACAGCACTTGCCTTGCAAGTAGTTGTCACAGTTTCAATTTCTGGCACCCCACATGGCTCCTCAAACCCCACCAGAAGTGACCCCTGAATGCAAAGCTAGAAAGAAGCCTGAGCACTTCTGGGTGTGGTCTAAAAACTAAAATATTCTTTAAATTAAAAAAATGATGACATATTTTGGCTATACTTGAAATACTTTACTGATATTAGCTTGACCTTTGCTTACAATTAACAAGGTAATATCACATATAAAAATACTTAAGATATTTGTATGGACACTGAAGAGAATGAAAAACCACCAGTTAAGAGTTTATACAGCATGAATTTTCTAAAGACCATCTATAAAAAGCAACAGGACATTTATAAATAACTTCTACCACCCAAAATAGCCAGAGATTCCTATGTGAAGAAAACACAATAACTTCTAGAGCATTCTTTAAAAAGCAAGATTTTGTTTCCAAACAAATCTAACATTCAAGGAAAAATTCAGAAGTTTTCTAAAGGTAAAATCTCCTTTTAGTAGCTTAGAGTTTGTACTTTCAGTGGATAAGTTATCATTTCACTGATGATCATCCATTAATACAATTGAGAGAACATCCAAGCTCATAGTCAAAATCAGATACTCCTCTCTCTCTCTCTCTCTCTCTCTCTCTCTCTCTCTCTCTCTCTCTATATATATATATATATATATATATATATATATATATATATATATATATATATATAATATGTTGAGTGATGAGCATCAGATGCATCTGCTTTTCATGGGGATTTCCTGATTCTTTCTTAACACTCCAATGTCTTTTCATGACACTCCAGGACATGGAAATGTGCTGTTTTTAGGTATTTTTGAGTCTGTGGTGTCATTACCTAAAGAAGGACCCATTTTCTGAGTTCCCCGATACTAACAGCTAACTCACGTTGGGGCACACATCCTACTTCTCACTGCTGGTCATCAGAGAATTTTTCCACCTTGCCAGAGGTTAACTATCAGTGCTGTGTTCATCTCTCTTCCTTTCTAAGTAAATCTGTATACACTATGGATCTGGAAGCAGCACTTGAAAATAGCCCTTTGAAACCTGATAAAGACCTACAGACACCCATTGGCAGCACCTGGGGCCCTTGCTTGGTCAGTGCCTATTTCTGCCCATCTTTTAGATCCACATTGAAAATGATCTTTAAAAGAGGGTTAGACAATACTTTTTGTGAGAATATGCTCCAGGGGCCCAAAAACACAATGCAGAAATGGTACCTTTATTCCTATATTCACCCATAGCATTAGTCACAATAGCCAAAATCTGGAAACAACCCAAGTACTCTAGAACAAATGAGTACTTTATAAAGAAACTGTGGTATATCTACACAATGGAATGTTATGCAGCCATTAGAAAAAATGAAATTGTGAAATTTGCTTATACATAGATAGACATGGAGAGTATCATCCTGAGTGAAATGAAATCAGAGGAAGAGGGGAATAGTATGATTGCACTCATTTACCAGATGAAAAAAAGTACATAAAATGAGAATAATAACCAAATATAATAGAAACAAGGGCTAGGAGGACTGCTCCATGGTAGGAAACTTGTCAAGAAGAATGGAGGAGTGCAGTTAGGACAGAGAAGGGACAATTATGTTAGTTGGAAATGATCACTCTGGACAAGAACTGAGTGCTGAAAGAAGGTAAATTGATTAGCAAGATACCTTTTCAATAGCAACATTTCAAATCACAGTGTCTAAAAGAAAAACAGGTGAGAGAAAAGAGAAAAGAGAGGAAATAAAGTGTCTGCCTTGGAGAAGGCTGGTAGAGGAATGCAAGAGAGAAACTGTGACATCAATGGTGAAAAGATTACACTGGTATGAATGAAACTCAACAACTTTGTAACTGTATATCTTTTTTGTTTGTTTGGGTTGGGGGCCACACCCGGTGACGCTTAGGGGTTAGTCCTGACTCTACGCTCAGAAATAGCTTCCGGCTTGGGAGACCAAATGGGACACTGGAGGATGGAACCACAGTCTGTCCCAGGTTAGTGCGTGCAACGCAAACGCCCTATGCTTGCACCATCCTTATGGCCCCTGTAACTGTATATCTTAGGGAGATTTAATAAATTAAATGAGGGCTAGGGGCTAGAGCGATAGTACAGTAGATAGGGCATTTGCTTGCACGCGACTGCCTTGGATTTGACCCCTGGCATCCCATGGTCCCCTGAGCCTGCCAGGAATGATTCCTAAGTATAGAACCAGGAGTTATCCCTGGTCAATGCCAGGTTGTGGCCCAACCCACCCAAAATAAATGGATGGATGGGTGGATAGATAAAATAAATGACAGCTAACGAGTATAGTGGATAGGGCGCTTTCCTTGAATACATCTTACCTGGGTTTAATCCCCAGCATCTCATATGGTCTCCTGATCACTCAATGCCAGAATCAATTCCTAAGTGCAGAGCCAGAAATAATGCCTGAGCATCACTGTGTGTGTGGCCCCAAAATCAAAAAAATAAAATAAAATAAAATAATTGATCAAAGTAAAAATAGTTATTGTTCTCTTTGCTATTAGATTATCTTTCTTCCTGTCAAAGGCATTATTTTTTCATTCTGTCCCTTTTGTGTCACCAAAAGGAAAAAAAAAAAAACGATAGGCATCTTTAGGAGTGTACTGAGGTGTCTTTATGAGGTTATTCGACATAAATACAAACTCCAAGAGGTTATGTAAGTCAAAGGCTCCCTTATTTGTATCAACTAATACTACTGATGACAGGAAAGCCTAATTAATCATGCTGTAAGCTCTGAATTCTAATGTCAGGAATTTCTCCTATTTGTCAATTTTAGGTCTCATTAATTAATATTACGACCTGTTGGGCAAATAATCTGATGTTTCCCAGATGAGCCAATCCCACCAGACTTCTGTATTTTGCATTTTTACTTTCACACAGGAAGATTAAGCTCAAGTACGTCAATAAAAAAATAGCATGCATAATCATCTAATATTGGTTGTAAACAGAGGTTTCTATGAGAGAAGTCTATAATTAACAGCACACGAATCTTCCAGGAAAAATGGAGATATGTGGGAGTTTTCCTAAATTTAGAAATAAATTTAAGTGAAAGTGAATAATAAATTCTTTCCCAAATGCTAAGCCTTTAACCTCCGAAGATAAAGATCATCCCCCTTTTATCTACAGAAAACTTTCAAGGCAATAAAATAATGTCACCTGACAAATCAGCAGATAATATTTAATTCATATTTTTCAGGTATGTGAATTGCAGAAAAATGAGTTTATGGTTTGAAAAACCAAGCTAAGGAAAACTAAGCTCTGTCAGAAACTCATGTGATGATAAGTGAGAATCAATGTGCATATGAGACATTGTGTTCTAGATTAGCATTCTACTCTCCTTTGCTCTGTGATTTTGAATTTCCAGGAGGGCCCAGAGCAATGTCTAAGCATGTATTCACTTGAGCCCACGATGTCCAGCCAAGGGTGGACATGGCAGAGCAGCATCAAATATTCGGTCATGCTGCATATTCCCACTCCACTGTCACCCCTTCATTAGAAATGGCAGTAACCTCAGACTCAGACGTTCTCAGCATCCTTGTCCTGCACCTGTTAAAATCTCTGGGATTGTCAAAGAATCAAAGAATCGATCAAATACTCACACCAAACTGACCAGTTTTAGCTTGCTCACCAATATTCAACTATCAGCCTTTAGAACAAATCTAACTTCACTCTTCAAAAGGCAATTTAAAAAAGGGGAGAGGGAACTTGGGTGCCAGGAATTGAACCCAAGACTTCACATATGCAAAGTAAGAACTCTTTAATATTGTGTCACATTCTCAACCCCAAATATAATTTTTTGAAAACTTTAAAGTATTAGCTTGAGAATTCTCCGTTTGAGGCCAATCCTCTCTACTTAACATGCCCACTGTAGAAGGCTTGGCTGAGATCTATATAGCTATTTTATATAGCTTATTTACCTCTGTGAAGCAACAAATTTTAACACATAAGTAGCATACTACAATGGCACTTCTTAGCCTCAAAATTGTCAGGGTTTCTTGTTTGGATTTGTTTTCTTTTCGTCTTTGGCTCCTGGTTATGTAATTTTAAGGACTACAAGACAAATCATCAATTGCTCTGACGATAAACTCAACCAGATGTGCATATTTTAAGGCTGACATCCCCCATCCCTTCTAATAAAACATAAGTTCACCTTTTTCATTCATTTTTAAATGAGAATTAAATTATAAAGCAGCCTCAAGAGGAGAAGAGACCACGTTTTAAACACTAGTGGTCATATTTCCTAAGTACAGTCTATGGAAGAACAATTCACCCAATTAAATGTTTCCTTTAGTATTTTGGCTTTTTTACCTGAAGATGGGGCATGCTGGACTTTATTTTTGTTTAACTAAATCAGTCTCCTATATGTACAAATCGGGAATCCTGGAGGTTCTCAATATTACTGACAAAAGTGCGAGCAGCAGTTTTAGGTCTCACTTTCTGTTTCAATAAGAATCCTTTCTGGAATAAACCACACAGAAATAATAATGCTGGTGACCTGGCCTGGGGCATATCTACCCAGCTGAGGGCGTCTTGAGCCCCTTGGCTCCCAGGCAGGCAAGATAAGCAAATGGCTTACTGATGCATTTGTCCTTTCACCACCAAAAGCTTGCCTGCATAAGGGAGGGATTCTCCTGGACCTCCCGCAGACATGATTTTGTCTTTCTTCCAGCACCTCTCCTGCCCCGTGCTCCAGGAGCCAGCCCCACATTCAACCCCTATTAGCCTATTTTTTAAAATGGGAGGTCCTGCGTGGAAATGGTCCCAAATGCTCTTTCAATTACTGTATAACCCCCACCCCACCCCCAAGAAGCCCCAGTAGGCTCAAGAGAGTAGAGCCAACCCGCGCCTGGGAAGTTCTCCGTGCGAGGGCAGTCGCCCACCCAGGCTCCTGAGCACGCACAGAAGTAGTGGAGCCGCTGGCAATGTCCTGCAAAACGGGGTGTGGGGTGCCCGGTGCTTTTGAGTGCTCCCTGGACCCTCGATAGGCCTGACACTGGGCTTCCACTGGCCGGACGGACACGTGCCAGAGACGGGACACGGGCAAGTGGGTCGAAAAGAACAGGGGCTCCGACCCGCGCGCGCGCGCCGAGAGGCTGGGATCCCGCCCGGCGCCCCGCAACCGGGGCAGCGCGCGCCCCGGCCTCCGGGAGGCTGCCTGGGTCACCCACCCCACCCAGCGCCCGCACCCACCTTCACGACGTAGGTGACGCCGGCGCCCAGCACCTGCTCGCTGGCGTGGGGAGCCCTTCCCGGAGGCTCGTCGCCCGGACGGCCCTTCCTGGCTGCGCGCATGGCCGGGGCGCTCGGGCCGGGGGGCGCCGCGCCGTCCGGGGCGGCCAGGCTGGGCGCGCTGCAGCTGCCCGAGAGCCGCGCGCCCGCCCGCTCCCTGGCGGCGGCCGACAGGCCTCGGAGGCCCGAGCTGGAGAGTTTCAGGTGGGACACCTTGTGGAGCAGGTGCCCCAGGCTGCCCGGGCCATCGTCGGGCGCCCTGCGCAGCGCCTCGCCGGACACCAGGTAAGGGGCCGCCGCCGGGTCCGCGCGCGTGGCTGCGCCCTTGCCGCCGCCGCTCACCGACAGGTTGTGCAGAAGGTCATCGACCGATGTCACCGAGTCATTCCTGAAGCGGTTGTACTTGGTGCGTGGAAGCATGCCCCTCCGTGGGCTCGCCGCATACGCCCGAGCGCTGCTGGAGCCGGCCCCGGCGCGGGCTGCCGCGCATAGCAGGCGACCCTGGGGCCCCGGGGCGGGCGGGACGCGACGGCCCCGGGACAGCCCGAGTCAGGGGCTCGGACCTCCGCACCGGCTCCCTGGCGCTTAACGACCCGCTTGGTGAGGGCCGTGGAGCCCCGGGCTCGGAGACGGCTGCGGACGGCTGCTCGCTGGCCGTGCAAAAGTCATAGTTTCCTCTGATGCGCGCCCAGCTGCTCCGGGTTGCTCACAGCGAAAGCATGACTCAGTCGGAGGGAGAGCAGACTCTTCTCAACAAAGGCTCCGTGAGCACTGCAAATCACTTCCTGTAGCAGGAAAAAAAGGAAAAAAGAAGAAGGAAAAAAAACACATACACCCACTGACAGCACTCCAGAGCCAATCAATTCTCAAATTGCCTTGTTCTACCTGCCCGGATACTCCTTCCAACCTTTTGGTTTTTCACCTCCCCAATCTTCCTGCCCCCAGCGTTTATGCCAAAGGTAGATCAGATCCAGTTCCTTCAGGTGCTCGTGAACTTTCTGAACAGCATTTATCCTTCTGAGACTGTTCGCTTCCCCTTGGGCTCGTCTCCATGAGCCAGGCAGTGTCTGCCAGCGAGGCGTTAAAATGTGACGAAGGATTTTTTAAGAAAAGAGCTTCAGCAAATCCTCTTAGACTCTGATTTGGAAATCCACAGGAATTGTTCAGTCACCCCTTCCTCCCCCACAACCATCCCCACCCCCAAAGGGGGAAATAAATATTCACTCCCAGGTGAACATAAAATACCAATTTCCAGAGGTTTTCTTTTCCTTTTTTCTTCTTTTCCTTTACAAATCAACAGAGCGGCCATGACAAGTGTCTTTGTGGTAGTGCTGTTGCTCTCTACCCCAACACCCCCCCCCAAATCTGCATATGAAGTCTTGCACCGAGCCAGCTAAGGTAGCCCTCCCTCCTTGCTAGTTTACAGTAGTCACTTTAAACGAAGGTTCCTTGAATTCTTTCTTCCAAAACAGGGAGGCGAGGGTTCTTGGAGGAAAGGCAACCGACTCCAGAAATCCATATCCCAAAGAAAGGGCTGGTTTACAGCTTTCTTCCAACTGAATGTTTTCAAGCTCTGGAAAAATGCCTAAAAAATGCTACAAATACATCTCAGGGCCTCTTCAGTAGCTGCTTGCAACCCTGCAGTAAGAGAGGGGCGGGGGACAGTGCAGACTATGGTTCCATATCAAATAGGAGGGGGGGCACAGTTTTCTACTCAGGAGTCCGCTGCAAGTATAGGCTTCTTCCTCTCCTTAGGAGCACTGTAAGTGCAGCCTCCAGAAGTCCTGCAGAGTCCAACCCACTCCCTCAAGCTTGCCCCAGACACTGGGGGTCTTGGAGGCAGGAGGAGAGACCCAGCGCAGAGGTTGCTGTCCTGTCCTGGCCAGGTCTGTGCAAGCAGATCAATTTACCTCTCGCAGGTTATGTGGTCCCCCTGAATCGCCTCACACCCACGACTAGACATGTGACACATGCAGAGCTGTGTGGAGGAGGCAGAATGTGCCCCTCCTGGCGACAGGTCAGGCCCACTGAGGGACCCCGAAGGCCCAGGAACAACGACTTGGCTCCCAGACCTAGTAGAGCTGTCGCAGGCCTCTGCCTCTTCCCCTGCCCCAGGCCAGCATAGCAACAGCAAACACACACCCCAGGGACGGTGGTGGGGGGCTGTCCAAGCACCCCCAGGTCTTAAGCAAAAATGCCTTATCATTCCCAAACCGTGGTCTTCATTAGAAGCAGACAAAAAGGCAGCAAAATGTGAATGAAATGCTGTTTGTGTGAATGAAAGGGCCGGCGAGCGAGCCAGCGTTTCTGTGAATGAAGCAGACCCTGCAGCCGGCGCCAGGCAATCCCGGGTTCCAGCGGGCCCAACCAATAAGCAGCCGCCGCGATGACTCATTCAACAAAGGCTGGCTCAATAGTGGAAGATTCCATTTCAATCAAAGGCGGGATCTTTCATCCAACTGCAGTGTGGGGGAAAAAAAGGCAATTTGATTACAAAGATGCAGGGGAAAGGGACAGATGTGATGGAGAAAGGAAAAGCGACTTTTTTCAAGGAAATGTAAGCATCTGGGTTTAGGTCTCAGGATGATCTCTTGGAGGTGAGCTATGCCCCCAACTTTCATTCAGCTCTTCATTTACATCAAGGAGCAAGCATGAATGTGCCATCCGGCTCACTTTATTATGAATGTACAGTGAATGCACATTCAAAATCTAGGCACCTCGCCTTGATTCTTTTTGTGAAAGGAATAGAGAACATGCGTGCACGTTCTGAATCGCCAAGGAGAAAAAAAAAAACACTACACCGTTAACCCTTTAACCAACAGGAGATTTTCATGTCTTTTATTGGGCTAAGGAAAGCCAAAAAAGAGTTGATTTTTAATATAATTAGCATATACATTTAAAACATAAAAAAAAAGACGAATTATCAAAGGGAGTGATTTTTAAATACCAGAAACAACAATTGTATCGCAGATCCTCACCCCTTGGGCGGATGGAATTGGCATTTGGAGCCCCGGAGAAGAGCAGACAAGAGCCCACTAAAACACCTCGGTGTCGAAATTGAAGGTGCAAACCCAGCCCCCAAGACCAGCCCCTTTCCCCCTGACACCAGCGAGGCTACCCCTACTTCTTTTAAATGATATTCCAAAAACCCAGCATCCAGTTTTTCTATCTATAACAACATGCAGATGGATGAGAGATAACATTTTCACAGCCTGGGAGCACAGAAGAAAACGGGGAGGGGGAGTGCGGTGCGACTGCGGAGGGAACCATCCTCACATCCATTTTGAGACTCAAAAAAGCCTCTGGGATCCCTTATGGTTGTCTTTCCAGAATATTGCCTTTTCTGTGTATAAATTCACCATGTAAAAGAGTTCTGGTTTTCTATTGTGATAAATGCCACAAAGTAGGTGGTTGAAAATAATGCAAATTAATTCTTCCACAGTGCTGAGAGGTCAGGAATCTGTGGTGGCAGGGCTGGTTCCCCTGGAAACCCAAGGGAGCCCTCTCCCAGCCTTTCCCAACCCTTCTCATCTTCTTTGGATGCCCGAACCCATGATCCTGAGAAGGGGCCATGAGTAAGGCCCGGGAAGTGTGACTTTGTCCCCTAGAAGAAAGAAAGGCAGAAAATGTAAAATTAATTGTCATAACCCAGAATAATATGCACATATTCTTATTCGTGTGAGACACAAAAAAATTATGCAAAAGGCAGTTACCGGGCTTATTCTAGAGGCTACTTCCAAGGTGAGATGCTGCCCTAGCCAATTGAAGGATACATGGAATCTTCCAGAAAGACAAAGGGATAACGTTACCTCAGGCAAAGAGGCAGCCTAGATAACTAGTGAAACTAGTCAAATCTGGAAACCTGCAGAGTTTAGATGGGTTAATGGGGAGTATGGGCCACAATGAATAAAGGAAGAATTTCCTCTGGAGGTACAGAATTTTACTCTGGGAAAGTAAAAATCATGTTTTTTTTGTTTTTTTTTGTTTTTTTTTTTTTTATGTGCACACATGACCATGTTTGGAGCTGAGAGCATACAACAGACAGTAAATGAGATCTTGAAGGAAAACCAGTAGAAACAGGAAGGAGGGAACAGGTTCAAAATATGGGGAGTATATACAAAGATTTTGATGAGAAAGATGATGAGAGAAATTGAAGCAAGTGAACTTCTCTGGAGGCTTACTGAGGAAGAATCCTGGACATAAGAAGCTCAGTAAGAGGCCCCTTTTCTAGAAAGTCTGGAGAGGCTATTAAAATGGAAGTGGGGAAAGGGCATGTGAGCACACATGCATGCATGCATAGATACATACACACATACCCTGAAAAGGCACCTCTTGAGTGTCTACTGGGGCCTGCAGGTTCTTGCTGCTTCAGTCCTCACTCCTCTTTCAGGCAGCCAGGGATACCCCAAGAGGGTGATTTCTAGTCAAGTGGCTGCTAAATTAAGTCCCCCCCCCACCATGAAGGAATCAACTCCTCCACTGCCTGTCCTTCACACAAGGCAATAGTGCAAGAGGTATGTTGTGAAGGTGCACATCTTCTCTGCACCTGTTCCTCAGACTGTGAGTTGAGCTTCCTTCAGGAAGACACAGCTCACAGGCAGGTAGGGGGGTGGGTACAAGTGCATTTAGGGCTTTTCTGCAGAAAGATGCTCAGTGCTGAGGACCAATGAGTATTGGAGGTTAACTTGACAGTCAATAATGCATATCTTACGAAGGAGAATTGGCCGGAAGAGGTTAGAGAAAATGGCATGCTCTGCAGATGGGAACTGAGAAATTGGAAAAGTGATTAGACAAATTTCATGATTCTTAGTCTGTAACAGTTGTACAGACAAAACTACTATGGACTTGGGACTGATAAACATTTATTTCTCACTGTTATGCCAGTTCAAGATCCAAGATTAGGATGTGAGTATAATCAATGTTCAGTGAGAAACACTTCCTGATTTATAGATAACCACTTGACACTGTGTCCTCACATGGGGGACAAAGTGAAGAAGTTCTCTGGATTTTTTATGAAATCCTATTTTATCCAATGCATGAATTCCATTACAGGACCTAGTCCCTTCCCAAGAGCCCCAATAAAATCTTCACATTAAGGGTTAGGCTTCAATATATGAGTTGGAGGGAGACATAAGTGTTGGCTCCAGGGGAAATCAGAGATGATTAACAAGATTAATGTGGACAAATGGAACTATTTTACTTGACCATCCCTCTGTGCTTATCAATGCATGTCCTTCCTCTCCTTCAGATCCCATGACTTATGCTACTGAGTATAAACTCATTTAGACCCCGCCCCATAAACAGAAAGAAAATGAACATCAGAGGCCACTGAGAATGACTGCTACTCTAAATCCACATTTATGATCTTTGCCTCATTCAGAGTAGAAAGTTTGAACATGCTGAGAGATACCTTCAGAGGTGACTACCTGACATGACCTCCTAACAAGGAATAAGTTCTTATTAAGCCATAAATGGGACCAACCCAAGAAAGACCAAACTGGATTTTTAAAAAAAATATATGAATTCTACTTTCTTAGAGATTAAAGAAATGAAAATCAAAGGACAAAAACAGAGTACTTGGAGAGAACAAATTTGTGAAGTAAATGGGGATTGTTTGGAGAGCAGGGAAAGAGCAGAAGGACAGAAAGAAGACCAAGAAAAAGGGGCAGGGGCTGGAGAATGTTTTTTGCCTACATAAACACTATTTTAACACTTATAAGGAAGAATCTTATATTCATTCTGACAGTTTTGCTAGGCTTGCCACCCAATAACTTATACTTGTAAGTGGTAATGTGAAATTTTACTGCACATTTATTCAATTGATGAGGTTAGTCAAGGCAAAGTGGCCTTCTCCATAGTGATACCATTTCCCCTCCAGATGGCCACACTTCAATCTTGCCTCCAACTTAGGAAACCAGTGATATCCAGAGCAATTCTCATAGCTTCTTTTACTGCAAAGGATCATGTTTTCTATGAGATTATGAGTGGGAAGGTCAAAGGACTGCCTACCCCAAGAAAACAAAGCATCTGAGAGCACTGTGGCATACAGCAGTTGCAGGCTATTCCAGGGCAAGCATCTCCCTGTAAGCCTTTTGGTGTTTGTTTGTTTTGCTTTTTTTGGCTATCATACAGCTTTGCTGAATTTGCTGTGATCCAGGAGTGTTTGAGAACTACCTTTAGAGTCAGCCTTGGGTGGACTTATGTTTCAGAAGTCTTGAAATGAGGTCCTTAGCTCCTTCTGTGACTAAACTATTGCCCTTGTTTGTGGACCTTTTAACCTACTGAAGAGAAGACAATATGGGCACACCCTCCTTGTGAGTAAAGTAGTAAACAGGTTATTCAAAACACTTCCAAAGGGGTCAGAATGATAGCACAGCAGTAGGGAGTTTGTTTTGCACATGGCTGACCCAGGATGAACCGGCATCCCATATGGTCCCCCAAGCCAGCAAGCCAGTAGCTATTTCTGAGCCCAAAGCCAAGAGTAACTTCTGAGTATCGCTGGGTGTGGCCCAAAAAGCAAGCAAACAAACAAAAAACCACTTTTAGAGATGGATTTTTAAGACATTCAAAGGATCATGGGACACCAGTAAAGCCTAGAAACCAGAAACCATTCCCACCTTTAAGACTGGAAAAAAAAAAAAAACAGAAAAGTAATTGAATCTGCAGAGCAAGAAAATTTCAGTCAGAAGTTTGGATAGGCCTTCAGGCCTGAGGGCTGTTTCACTATAGAGGAAAAAGAATTATTGACAAAGAGATAAAAGTAGAAGTAGTTTTGAGAGAGAAAATGCTATAAACAAAATGACCTGACTCTCCCTACTTCATTTGGTGCTTCCTGCTGGTTAAACTTAGGGAAAGCCAGAAGTCCAGGAGCTCAGGGATGAGTTGCTGGGCAGAGTAGTCTTCATGGGGAGCCACAGCTGGAGCAGAGCCAGCCTAGGAGCAGAGCCAGCAGAGTGCGCGTGCCTACAGATAAATCTGTCTGTGGCCACAGTTAGAAGCCAGAAGATTTTTATGCCTGATTTGGATGCTAGGTTTGATTTCCTTGGTAATATAAAAAGGGGAGCTGTACTAAAAATAAGAGGGGCTTGTTTAACAAATGTGAGTTGAGGGTGAGCATTCTAGAATGTCGATGCCTGCTCAAGGGAATATAGAGAATGTTGATGATGGCAGAGAAAGAACCTATGACTTTTCAAGCCTCCTAAACCATCAGAACTCTGAGGTTCTGAGAGCTGGAGTTCATTTTATCTACACATGCTTACCTATGAATAATTAGATGGAAGGTGGATTCAGAGGTGAAGGCCACCAGGCTGGCATGAGCTATGAGCTGTGGGTGGAAAGACAGAAATTGCAAAAGCCAAAGAAGCATCAAAGGCAGGCATAGAGGTTTGAGGTCCTGGGGGAAATGGCATTCTGGTTTTTTGTTTGTTTGTTTTTTCAAATGAGCACACAAGAAAGCCTCTGATAAATTAGTGATGATAAGAGAGAAAGGCCTCACCAGTGGCAGATATGGGAGCTGTGGGGGCAGGAGAGGACAGTCAGGAGGCTGGGGGTGGCAGGGAGCTAACTATTCATGACAATTTGGAAAGGGTTGGGCACTAGAGGAGAGAAGAAGTAAGAAACATGAACCAATGCTAGAACTGACAGTGGATGGACTTATGGGTGCTAGACTGGGGGGTAGGAGGGTGGGGAGAAGCTGTTTAGAGACCAGGTAGTAGATGCTTTCCTCAGTGCTTTGGGTACCGGCTACCCACTACCTGAGTATAAGGATATCACTGATCTATAGTGCAAAATCCTTCCAAAGTTGCATCATCATAGTATATGAAAAACATATTTAAACATGCACACCAAGATAGATTTGGTAGAAAACAATGTTTTAATTTTGCATTAGCTAGCCAGGCTGGAGACCACAGCCCTGAAGCTATTAGCCCACGTAAATTGTTTTAAGAGCACTAATATAGAGTATCTGTGGATGTGTCACTTTTATCTAGCATCAAACAGTACAATATGGTATCAAGTACAGCAATGACACTGGGATTACAGTACAACAAGAACATCATAAGATAAAAAAAATTACAATAATGGCATCATAAGATAAGGGTGTTTGCATCAAAAGACATTGGTTGAGATAGTTTACAGCAAGATAAAGCGAGTTCCCTGAAATCGGGCTGGGGGGGTTGTCTTGTGAATTTGCGATTAGCTGCTTGTATAATTGAATCATATTGTACAATTTGAATCAAACCTTCACCCCAATCTTCAGCACCATGGACAGCTCCCCGCAGATTTATACCTGTGACTCAAATATGGCCTCTTCTCCAAGCAGCTCTAGCACCCCAAATCCACTGAGAAAACCAAGGTTCCTCTTCTCCCTTGCTCAGATGTTTGGGCCATTCTTTGCTACCCCTAGCTCTGTACTGAGCCCATCAGGTGGACCCCTTCCTAAAGGTCCCATTTTACAGTTGAGGTCACAGAAGGAAGTTTGGCGCTAAATGGCAGAGAGCAGAGATTCACACCAAAGTTTACCTGACCTCTGTAGTTAGACAAAGGGACTATTCTCATTGTGATTCTGCCGCTGCTCAGCGCTATGTCTGTAAAAGGAGAATAATAATACAACTTACACCTCTTTACCCTGTTGCCGTGGTAACCTGATGGTTTTTGTTGTGATTGAGGAAGACCCACACATTTATTACCTGTGCTCCACACAGAGAGGAACATCCTGACTGAATCTGGTCTGAGAGGGAGGCAGTTATTGAGAAGGAAAGAGATTTTTGAACACTCTGACAGCAGACACACTGGAAGTGAGCAATAATAGAGACACACCCCTTCAAAAGGAATTTCTAATTCCAGAGCCATGCCTACAAAAAGAGAAAACAAGGTTTTGCATCCAGTAGAACAGCTGGGAGGTGTTCACTGTGAAAACAATAGTAGCTCCAATTAAAATAAGTAAAAATCCTTATTTCACTTGCAAAATGTAATATAGACTTTCCTGAAAAATTAGTTTATTTAGGAAAGAAAGATTTATTAGAACTCTTCATTTGCATAATTCATTGACCACATACATATCTAGTTTTATATAGAAACAATTTTGTGTTCCTCATTTTCTTATAAAAGATCTAATTTCGTTTTGTTTTGTTTTGGGGCCACCCCAGAGGTGCTCAGAGATTACTCCTACCTCTTCTCTCAGAAATCACTCCTGGCAAGCTTGAGGGACCATATGGGATGCCAAGGATCGAACCCAGGTCTATCCCAGGTCAGCCACATGCAAGGCAATACCCTACTGCATGCTATTGCTCCGGCCCTAAAAGATCTAATTTTGATCAAATCTCTCCAAGTAAATCTCATAGCTGAGATGACTCCCATGGAGTCAAGATATTATAATTCCCTAAGTCCTTCCCCATCACTAGATATGTTAGTTGTTTCTAATCTGTCAGTACTGCAGACATGGTCATATGACAGCTTTAGTATATATAGCCTTCTTGTTTCTCTATATAAACCACAAAGAAATGGAAAAGTCTCTAGCTCTTGGCTGGCTTTGCTAAGTGGCTCTCTGGAGCCCTTTATCAGTTTTTCCTGCCAGCAGCCATAGCCAAGAGCAGACCAGTTTCACTACAATCTTACGAGCTATGAGTTGTGCCCATTTTTCCATTTTCATAGCTGCAAATGGTTCCTCCTATATCCTAGTTGCCAGATGCTTATTCACAGAGCTGTGACTCTTGAGTTGGTGCAGAGGCAGCAGCATGTCCTGCTTTTATTCTGATTGGCTCATTTCAAAACCAAAGGAGGTGATAGCATCTGCCTGTGGGCTTGGAAGTGGGAAGCTACTCATCATACCATCCTTCAGACTGAAGCTCTTTTGGGGCCTCACACTCATTCTTCTGGATGGTATTATTCTATTTTTAATGTAAATAGTTTAATTTCAATAGACTTTGTGTGGGTTCTCACTATAATTGTCAAAGATTTACCATTTTTATCCTTCCTTAGCATTTCAGCATACATACATATCTATGTATGATTAAGTTATGTTATACAATTATGTACAATTATCTACTATTTTATACATCATGGTTATTCATAATTATATATAAAAATGTACTTAAATAACTTACATTGATATGATAGTGGCATATATTAATTATAAGTACAATTTTTTACATTTGAATATGTGTTCATTTATAGTCCCATGCTTATAATTAATTATATAAACTATTTTTACATTTATATAAACATGTATTATTAATATGTATTATTTTTCTTCTAGCAAGATATAATATATAATTATTGATATGTAATTATATGTCTTATAAACCTATAGAACTTCCATTAGTATAATAGTTATATCAATGAGGCATATTATTTATTTTTGTGTCGAGACTTATTATCAACCATATAGGCATCAGAAAAAGGACACTGACACCCCAAAATGTTCCACTATCTCAAAGGCTCTTAGAAAAACCTAAAATTGCAAGGCTGCTCCATTTTCCAGTGCAGCCACTAGCAACCATAAGGGGCTTTGTCATTCTAGCATTAAGGACCCTCTGCAGTCTAGTCACAGCAGATCAGATCATTGACCTCGACTGAAAATTTTTTCATTATAAGGTCAAGTTTTGCTTAATAACAGAGCTATCTTCTGATGATACATCATTAAGGGACTTTGTTGTATTTCAAAGGTCAGAGAGTGTACTTATGTAAACCCCAGGTGGTACAGCCAACCACATAGCTAGACTATAAGTGTCAATAAGTAATGGGACCACTGTCATATAGGCTTCCCATTGTTGGCTGTAAGATAATTAAGCCATACATGAATTGGAAGGTATGAGGTTGTATCCAAATCACATGGTCAGCCAGTTGGAAGCAAGGCCTACTGACCACGCCACAGTTTAGAAGCCAATGATCCCAACTTGAAAACAGAATTTCGAGGTGTGCCTTAATCAACAAAATGGGAAATAAAAAAGTTCTACTTACCACAATCTGAGGACCTTGAGAAGGTTAACAAGACAAAAATTTGGCAGACATCTAAGGATTGTAGGAAACAGAGACCACTGTGTGTGGGAAAACTACAGCAAGTGAGAAATAGGTTCTATCTGAAGAATCAGAAAACAGAAATGCCGGAAGAGAAACTTCTCTAGAGCAATACACCCAAAAGGAACTAAACTTTTATATCAGCCAGATAGTCACATATGGATAAAAAATGTTTTAAATATTCAAACGTTACAAAATATTCTCAAACTTGTCCCATGAAGCTGCTGTAAGACGTGATACCCTACAGGGCACTCACCTAAGAGGCATGCAAATGACACTAAGTCATGGTCCAGGGAGGTGAAAGTCCCTCAATAGGAACAGGCAAAGTCACTAAGAACAACTCTCAGGAATAGGAAACAAAAAGCTTGGAGTCTTGTATTATGTATGCTTAAGTACAAAGAAAGCAAAACAAAAGGCAGCCTTTCAAGAGCTATAATGAATAGAAATAGAAAAGGAAAAATAATCTGTTTCATAAATTTGCATAATCAGACCATGTAAAACATTCACTGTTAATACAACTGCAATACACTACTGGGAGAATTAACTAGGGCCTGAATAGAACTAAGCTGTAAATATGATAAATTCCAAAAGAAAAAAAAAAACAATTTATTCCAAGGAATCTATGAAATGTGTTGCTAAGGGCTGGGGGAATACAGAAAAGGACAGAGCTGGTCTGCTGCCATGCTTGTAGAACCAATGGAGCCTTAGGTTGTATGTGTATCTTCAGCTCCACAACTACTAGACCAAGTGTTACAATCATAAAGTGCAGCTGAAAAACAATTTCATTCTCTTTTAACTCCCTGACCTTAACAGCTTTGTACTGACACAGACCTGCTAGGAGCTGAGCACAATGGAATAGGACTGTGAGATGAGGTGAGTTTGGTGTTAGTGGTGGTGGTGGTGGTGGTGATTGTATTTCTCTGTTGGATTTGCTTGGTTTTGGTCTGGAGAGTGTACTCAATGGTGCTCAGGGTTTACTCCTGAGTCTGTGCTCAGGGACTACTCCTGGAGGTACTCTTTGCATGGCAAGGATCAAATCCAGATTAGCTACATGCAAGGCAAACACATTAGCTGCTGTACTGTCAATCTAGCCATTTTGTCTATAATTATGAGTCTGCATTGTGAAGAACTGCCAGAACTAATTTTATACCATGAGATTGACAGTAGTTCTATCAGTAATTAGACCTACGATATGGTTGTTCTTTTGGTCACAGCAGGAAAGAGCCAAACATCCTCGTAGCAAGGTGTTATTTGTTAAGAGAAAAGGCATGCAGTTTCCTCATGTAAGCATGCAATCGGTGGAAATGCAAATAGTCTGACTACTTTGAAAAACAGTTTGCAGTTAATTACAAAATTAAACTTATTCATGTACCCAGTAACCCCACTACTTATAATTTACCTAAAAGAAATGAAAAAAATATATGTTCCCCCGTGCCTGCCAGGAGCTAATTCTGAGCAGACAGCCAAGAGTAACCCCTGAGCACTGCCGGCTGTGGCCCAAAAACCAAAAAAAAAAAAAAAAAAAAAAAAAAATTGAAGCACAGATATTCATAGTATCATTGTTCATTATAACCACGTAGTAAGACTAACCTAAAAGTTCATCACTGATAAATGAAATACCTAATTTGCAATAAAAGGTTGAGAAATATTAATATATTTCACAACACTCATGAACCAAAAATCATCATGTGGAGAAAGAGAAACCAGATACAATAGAGATTCAGGAGATGTCCATTTATAATAAATATTCATCAAAGCATCTCTTGAGATAGAAAGCAAATCAGTGAATACTTAAGGCTAGAGTGTCTCTGAGATTGGAGATTATTTGTAAATGGGCACAAGGAAACTTTCTGGCACAATAGAAATGTTTTAAAACTAGAGGCCAGAGAGATAGCATAGAGGTAAGGCATTTGCCTTGCATGCAGAAGGACGGTGGTTCAAATTCCAGCATCCCATATGGTCCCCCGGGCCTGCCAGGAGCGATTTCTGAGCATGGAACCAGGTGTAACTCCTGAGCGCTGCCGGGTGTGACCCAAACCCCCCCCCCAAAAAAAAAGAAAAGAAAAGAAAGAAAGAAATGTTTTTTAAAATTACATTTTAGTGGTGGGTATATAATTCTATAAATGTACTAAAAGAATTGCATTGTAATAATTATTTGATAATGATTAATTATTGCATTATAATAATAATTAGAAGTATGCATGGATGAATTTATGGTAAGCAATTATGCCTGAACAAATCTTTTTTTGTTTTTGTTTTTGGATCACACCGGCAGAGCTCAGGGGTTACTCCTGGCTCTGTGCTCAGAAATCTCTCCTGGCAGGCTTGGGGGACCATATGGGATGCCTGGATTCGAACCACGGTTCGTCCTGGGTTGGCCCCATGTAAGTCAAACACCCTACCTCCGTGCTATCTCTCTGGCCCCCTGAATAAATCCTTTTTAAGACAATATATTTAATTCTTTTTTGTAAAAACAAAAGCTAAGACATCAATAGAAAAATTCCCAAAAACCTTTATTCCTAAGATTGACATGAAAGGGTTGTGTCTAGTTAAGCCTTAAAAATAATTTGTTCCTCAGACAAAATGATATAAGAAATTAGCTGCTATCAGCCAAGTTGTCCAAGTTGTGATAGAGAGAGGATCCTAGTGAATATAAGATCTGCAATTTTAGTAAAAGAGAGAAAATTACATTCTGAAAATGAATGAACTATATTTTAGTTTTCTCTGAGGAGTTGTGCTTGTGGTACAGTTTGCTAGTAAAAAAATAATAATAAATAAAAACAAAAGCCTTCTTTTAGAGCACTATTAAACATTAAAGGTTATTCAAGAATGGAGTTACTGGCCCCATCTAGAGACAATGTTTGAGTCTAGAATGATATCCACAAAAGTACATAGTTAAAAGAAATAATTCATTCAACGGTTACTGAGAACTGGGGCCCAATATTAAGCTACATCGTCTAAAAATTAATTATAACATTTTTTATAAAAATCTGAATAAGGGGCTGGAATGTGTTTGTTGGGTAAAGTGTTGGTTTTGCATGTAGCTGACCCAAGTTCAATCCCTGGTATCCCATATGGTCCATCCAAGCCTGCCAAGAGTAATTTCTTAATGCTGAGCCAGGAGTAACTGAGTACACCTGAGTACTGAGTAACTGAGTGCTGCATGAGTACTGTTATCTGTGGCTCAAAAGCAAACAAAAAAGCTGAATAATTTTTTGAAAACTTTCTAAATTGCATGCTTCACTGGTCCCCACTGACTTTCCTTACAGGCTTTATTAAACCAGTATAACACACTAGATTTAAAAAATTAGCATAGATTTAGGAGTATAACTGTCTCCAACTTGGCCTAATATTTCACTTTGAAGTATAAAGAGCAATAGAAGGTTGATTGATAATAATATGAAATGTTATAATAATCTATAATACTATGCATGAATAATATAATGACACATGACTAACATAATAATCTGTAAGGCTATACATAAAAAATTTTCTGCTCTGAATCTACAAGCTACCATTGAATATTATTGAGTTGTGATTATAGCTTAACTTTGCCCAGTATTTCTTTTCTTGAAATAGATACTCCCTTAAGGTGTCTCTCAGAGGAAACAACCTTTCAAAGTCAGATGTTTCAAATAATAGTTAAGAATAATCATTATTTGATGCTACCTAGCATTCACATCTTAACAGTAATGGGAGCTGACAGGCACATATAATGTATGAAATTCAAAATACTATGAAGTCTTAATTCAATATCTGAGTGATAGTCATAATGAGACTATCATAGTGAGATAGTTATTAAAACTAGATAGTCACAATGTGGTAGTTTATATATTTAAACATGTCAGAAAACTTATGTCAGAAAACCAGGTCAAAAAACAGAAAGGAAAAATTAAAAACTTCTTTTGGCTATATCCACAGGTTCTCAGGGTTTATTCCTGACCCTGAGCTCAGAAATCACCCTGGCAGGCTTAAGGGACCATATGAGATGCTAGGGATCAAACCCTGGCTGGCTGCTCACAAGGACTTATCCTCTGTACTCTCTTTAACTTCTAATTTTTTTCAATTCATAAAAGTTCATAAATGTGGGGCCGGAGAGATTACATGGAAGTTAGGCGTTTGCCTTTCATGCAGAAGAAGGTCAGTGGTCCGAATCTCAGCATCTTATCTGGTCCCCTGAGCCTGTCAGGAGCAATTTCTGAGCATAGAGCTAGGAATAAACCCTGAGCGCAGCCGTGTGTGACCCCCCAAAAAAATTTATAAATGTTTCTTTTGTCACTGCATATATGCATACAGGGATACTGGCCCCAGTTGAGGAGGCCAGGCTGAGGAGTGGTCCAGTTTGAAGGGGGAAACTTGTTGCTTCTCCATTACCACTTGGTCTCAATGACACCATCACCCTCATCTCACTCCTAGAAGTTCCACACTCACCAGAATGCTGGGTGCAGTGCATCCAGCCCCCCTGACAGCACCAGCAATGCCAGGAGACCTGAGCTCAGCAGTGATCCCATGCCCCACAGGCAGAAGAAGAAACCTCACAGGACTCCCTGACTGACTTAGGTTTGTTTGTTTTTTTTTTTCAGTTGTTGACATCAATATGACATCTATATATTATTTTATTTTATTTTTTATAGATTTTTTTCTTTTCTTTTTCTTTTTTTTTATTATGAGGACAAAGATGCAAAGAAAGAGGACAAGGTGAAGTCACAGTGGGAAAACAATCACCCATAAACAGAATTCTCAGAAGAAATCCCCTTGCTGACATCTTAATTTTGAACTTTCAGCCAAAAAAATTAAGAAAAATAAAACAAAACACATGCATAATGACTTTGTCCCTCAGTCTCCAGATTGTAGTACATTGTAACATTTCTTAGCAGTACACAAAGCAATCTAACGCCACAAAATTTAACATTTGACATTTAACATTGAAGGCCTAGTATGTGGCTGACTTAATTTTATTCAAACTAATGCCTGGCTTCTCCATAGCACATTTATCACTCTGCAGCCATCCATTGAGGTTCCATTGAACTTTATTGTCAAGATCCTACTGTAGATATATTCTTGCAGACTCAATTGGCAGATCCTTCTCTATGCCCACTACTATATATAGACATGTAAGTGCTATGGAAACACTTACTCTGGCCTTCCAGCTTCCATCAGTAAGTGAACTATATTAGTACTGCTGATATTTCAAGAGCCAGAGTAAACCAGATAGCTATGTCCAAGATTACTAGAGAGGTGATTTCAATTTTCCTGGGAAGAGAGGAACCATGATTAGTGAATGGTTGTGTACATTGTCCTTCACTCATGCTTGTTTGTACTGAGTCCCCAAGAGCAAAGATTGTCCTAAACTTCCCTGGATCCTTAAAATTCAAATCTGCTTTTCATAGATCCCATGGTCATGGTTGTCTTGGGAAAGACATCTCAAATAAATGGTTGGATGAAAGGATAAATAAAAGATAAATTAATAGTAAAATCACATAAGTAAGCTTGCTAAAATATTAGAGCCTTTCTTTATCTAAAAAATATGCCCCTTTACTACTCGTAAGAGTAATGAGTATACCCATATAGCCCCCTGAGTAGTGAGCATGCCCAATGTGATATGGACAGGACCTTCTGAGAACATTTCAGAGGGCAATTAAAGGAAAGATATGCATAAACAATAAAATTAAACTACAGCTGGAGAGCCTCTCCTCTTCTCTCCAGGCCGGACCGGGCCGGGAGTCGCTCAGAGCGCCCCGGCTGCGCTCAGGGGCCCTTGGGTGCGCACACAGCCGTGATAAAAACGAAGTGGATTAAACCAAATGACACAAGGACTGTTCACAAATAAAAGTACTTTGATTAGAAAAGGCTGCTGCCTTGCTCCCTGCCTGCTTTCCTGCGTGAGGTAGCCAAGAAGACGACAGTGAACATAACATCTTTAGGACCCAACACAGGGTAAGCTGTCTCAGCCCAATAAGGGTGGAGACAGAGGAGTGCGGCTGCTCTTCTTCGCATCTTCTAGCCTTTGAACCCCACGACAACACAACACATAGTAAAAACCACACTACAAGAGTGGCAATGGGGAAACAGCGCAGCACAACACCATGCATAGAGAATGAAGATGACCTGACAAGTACCAGCCACCTAGTTAGCCCCCCAGATAAGGAGTTTAGAGTAGAACTATGGAGGATGTTCACAGAAATCAAGGAAAGCATAGCTCAAGCTGAACAGACCACAAAGACAGAACTCAGAAAACTCCAAACTGAAATAAGAGAACTGAAAAACTCAGTAGAGGAAACTAAAGCCTCAATGGAAAGCCACTCCAACAGAGTAACAGCAGTTGAGGACAGAGTAACAGCAGTTGAGGACAGAGTCAGTGACCTGGAAGATGAGATGCAGAACAACTCCATACAGCAGAAGCAATTGGAAAAGAACCTTAAAGCAAATGATCAGACAATGGAAAAAATCCTCAAAGAATGTGAACAGATGAAAATAGAAGTCTTTGATAAACTCAACAGAAACAACATAAGAATCATTGGAGTCCCAGAGACCCAGGAAGAAAATCCCCAGGAAGAAGCAACAGTCAAGGACATCATTACAGAGAAATTCCCAGAGCTAAAGACTGCATGCAACCAAATCCTGCATGCCGAAGAATACCAGCTAAAAGAGACCCAAAGAAAAGCAACCCAAGACACATCCTAGTCACAATGACGAATCCCATAGATAGGGATAGAATACTGAAAGCCACAAAATCAAAAAGGGAAATTACATTCAAAGGAGCATCTTTAAGATTTACAGCAGACCTGTCACAAGAAACCCTCAAGGCCAGAAGGCAGTGGTGGGAGATAGTGACAAAACTCAACGAAATGAATGCTTCACCTAGAATAATGTACCCAGCCAGACTCACTTTCAGGTTTGAAGGAAGTATACATAGCTTCACAGATAAACAGCAGCTCAGAAACTTTACAGACTCAAAACCAGCCTTAAAAGATAAGCTGAGAGGTCTACTTTAAAACAAGACAAGCCTAAAGACGCATCAAACTTCCACACAAAGATGGCTCTAAATCCCATGACAATTATCTCTCTCAACGTTAATGGGCCAAATGCACCAGTTCAGAGATACAGAATGGCAAGATGGATCAAAAAGCTGAATCCAACGTTCTGCTACCTACAAGAAACAAATCTGAATAGTCAGACTCAAAATCAAAGTTGCAAGCACACATCAGGATGGAAGAAGGGACCTACATAAATAAGGTTAATGACAGCTTATAAAATTAGACAACGATGAACAAAATTTAAATTAAAAAATTAACAAAATAAGTAGGCAGAAGGAAGTAACAAAGCTTAGAGCAGAAATTAATGAAGTGGAAACCCAGAAAACAATCCAAAAGATCAATGAAAGCAAAAGTTGGTTCTTTGGAAAAAAAAAAAAAACAAGATTGATAAACCACTAGCAAAATTCACAACAAAAGGGAGAGAAACTTAATAAACCAGATTAGAAAAGGGGGAGGCCACTACAGATACAGCGATCCAAAGGATAATCAGACTACTTTGAGAAACTACCACGAAACATGAGATCCTGGACGAAACGGGAGAAAAAAAATAAAAGACGTTGTTGTAATAATGCCCGTTGTTGTAATAATGCCCAGAGATGACAGAGATGAGGGCCGAAAGACTGGCTCACTATATGAATGCAGTTAAGAGAAATGACTACACTAAGAACTACCATAACAATGTTGATGAGTGAGCAAAGTAGAATGTCTGTCTCAAGTATAGACAGAGGGTGGGGGAAAAGGGAGTAGGGGGAACACTGGTGGTAAGAATTTGCACTGGTGAAGGGCGGTGTTCTTTCTTTGACTGACGTCCAACTACAAACATGTATGTAATCATGTTGTTTAAATTAAAAGAAAATAAAAGTACTATAATTTAATTTAAAAAAAATTAAACTACAGCTAACATTCATTTGAGCCTTTCCTTCACTCTATAATTTCCCCACATAAATAAAATCATATTGATATATGTATTCATAGTTGGACATAGTTGATCATATAATACATTTATTTTCATGTAAGTGGAAATGAAATTATTTCAAAAGAAAAGAAAGAAAAATAGAAGAAAGAAGAGAAGAGACAGCAAGGAGAAAATTTGTGAAAAAAAAAATTTTTTTTTTTGGATTTTGGGCCACACCCGGCATTGCTCAGGGGTTACTCCTGGCTGTCTGCTCAGAAATAGCTCCTGGCAGGCACGGGGGACCATATGGGACACCGGGATTTGAACCAACCACCTTTGGTCCTGGATCGGCTGCTTGCAAGGCAAACACCGCTGTGCTATCTCTCCGGGCCCAATTTGTGAAAATTTATTGTATTTTGCAATGAGATCATTGTCAGAAGGTTCAGTAAGCTCTTGCTGCTAGTTGACTATTCTGTTACTTCTTCTGTTTCTGAACATTAGGTTGCTTCATATACACATGGGCATCTAAATTGGTGTGTTTCTGGTGTGTTACTGTCATTGGGGATGACAGTATTAAACAAAAACGGAGTTCTTGGGCTTTTTGTTGTTGTTGTTGTTGTTGTTTGAATACACAGCAGTGTTCAGGGATTAATCCTGACACTGCACTGAGAGATCACTCCTGGCCTTGCTTAGGGAATCATTTGAGATGCTCGTTATTGAATCCAGGTCATTCAGGCAAAGCAAGAGCCCTACCCACTGTACTATTAGTACTATTACTCTGCTATTACTCCCTAAATTATGTTTTAAGATATTAATGATTACATTTAAATATAATTATCTTTGATTATATTTTATTAATATTATTTTGCACATTACAAAACATTAGATTATATTGTCTACAAAAGATTTTAGATCTAAGAAAAAGTTATTTTGTTTGTTTTCTTTTTCAAGAACAAGTTTTATCTAAGTTTGATCCGAGAACAAACTTACCCCACATAAATATTGTGGGGAAGTGGACTTCAAATAAAAAGCTGTTAAAAGACAAAAACATTGGGGCTGGGGAGATAGCACGGAGGCAGGGCGTTTGCCTCATAGGCAGTCTGTGGTTCAAATCCCAGCGTCCCATATGGTCCCCCGTGCCTGCCAGGAGTGAATTCTGAGCATAGAGCCAGGAGGAACCCCTGAGTGCCTCTGGGTGTGGCCCATAAACAAACAAACCAAAAAAAGACAAAAACATTAAACATGAAAATAGAGACCAATTCACCAGTAAGAAATAAGAATTAGAATATATGTGGACTAAATTTCTGAATTCCTAAATAAGTAAATCAAATGGGAGAAACAGATATAATTGTAAAAAAATTTAATTCTTCATTTCCAAAAGTTGATTGAAGTAGACAGAAAATCATTTAGAAAAGGAAGGAATTAACAACATAGTAGACCAATTGGATCTAACAGATGTACACAGAAAACTTTACACAGCAGTAAAATATACATTTTCTTCAAACATATATGAATTTTCTTTAGAATTGGCATTTTGTTAGGTCACAAAACAAGTCATAATAAATATTAGAAGATTAAAATTATAAAATTATCTTTCCTAATCATAATGAAATATAAATCAATAACAGAAGAAAAATGGTAACCCCTGAGCGTCACAGGGTGTGGCCCAAAAACCAAAAAAATAAATAAATAAATAAAAAAAGAAGAAAAATGGAAAAGCTACAAAATATAAAAAGATTAAAACATGCTTTCAGGGCTGGAGTAATAGCACAATGGTAGGGCATTTGTCTTGCATGCAGCCAATTTGGATTTGAGTCCCAGCATTCCAGATGGTCTCCCAAGCCTGCAAGGCTCAATTTCTGAGTACAGAGCCAGGAGTAACCCCTAAGTGCTGCTGGGTGTGGCCCAAACACAAAACATAACAAACAAAAAATGCTTTCAAACAATCAATGATTCAAAATAATTTAAGTAATTAAAATAATTTAATAATTCGAAATAAAATGATTAAAATATTTAAACATAAAGGAAAAATAAATACAACATACAAAATAGAAATCGTAGCAAAGCCAGTGATGAAAGAAGTTTAGCTGTAAATGATTATGTTCAAATAGAAGAAATACCTCTAATAAACTAACTTTACAATTTTAAGGCCTAGGAAAAAAATGAACACTTGGCAGAGGGAAGAAAAAATAAAAATAACAAAAAATGAAAGCAGAGATAAATAAAATAAAGGATAGAGAAATTCAACAAAATCAAGATTTAAAATTTTTTTTTTGTGTGTGGTTTTGAGGTCACACCCGGCAGTACTCAGGGGTTATTCCTGGCTCCAGGCTCAGAAATTGCTCCTGGCAGGCACGGGGGACCATATGGGACGCCGGGATTCAAACCGATGACCTCCTGCATGAAAGGCAAACGCCTTACCTCCATGCTATCTCTCCGGCCCAAGATTTAAAATTCTTTTTTTTTTCACTTTTTATTTATTTTATTTTATTTTTTATTTAAACACCTTGATTACATACATGATTGTGTTTGGGTTTCAGTCATATAAAGAACACCACCCATCACCAGTGCAACATTCCCATCACCAATGTCCCAAGTCTCCCTCCTCCCCACCCGACCCCCGCCTGTACTCTAAACAGGCTCTCAATTTCCCTCATACATAGATTTAAAATTCTTAACCACAGTGCCTAAAAGGAAAAAAGGAAGTAAAGAGGGTGAAAAGTGTTTGCCATAGAGGCAGATAAGCAACTAGGGAAATTGGCTGAAAATGAACACTGGTGAAGAAGTGGGTATTGGAACATTGTATGACCAAAACTCTACTATCAACAACTGTTTAACTAATTTTTAATTAATTAAAAATTAACTAATAGGGCCCGGAGAGATAGCACAGTGGTGTTTGCCTTGCAAGCAGCCGATCCAGGACCAAAGGTGGTTGGTTCGAATCCTGGTGTCCCATATGGTCCCCCGTGCCTGCCAGGAGCTATTTCTGAGCAGACAGCCAGGAGTAACCCCTGAGCACCGCCGGGAGTGGCCCAAAAACCAATAATAATAATAATAATAATAATAATAATAATAATAATAATTAATAAAAATTAATTCTTTTTTCGTTTTTTCTTTGGGGGGGCACACCCCCTGATGCTCAGAGATTACTCCTGGCTATGTGCTCAGAAATTGCTCCTAGCTTGGGGGACTAGTATATGTGATGCCAGGAGATCGAACTGTGGTCTGTCCTAGGTCAGCTGCATGCAAGGCAAACGCCCTACCTCTGCACCACCGCTCCAGCCCCTAAATGTGTTAATTCTTTAAAAACATTAATCAAATATGAACTTTAGCTAGGTTAACTAAAAAATAGACTAAAGGGGCCGGAGAGATAGCATGGAGGTATAATGTTTGCCTTGCATGCAGAAGGTCAGTGGTTGGAATCCCGGCATCCCATATAGTCAGCAGAGCCTGCCAGGAGAGATTTCTGAGCATCGAGCCAGGAATAACCCCTGAGTGCTGCTGGGTGTGACCCAAAAGCCAAAAAAAAAAAAAAAAAAAAAAAAAAACCATATATATAGACTCAAACAGTTAAAAACGGTAGTAAAATCAGGGGCATACCAATATTACAGAAATAAAAAGGATTATAGGGGCCGGTGAGGTGGTGCTAAAGGTAAGGTGTCTGCCTTGCAAGCGCTAGCCAAGGAAGGACCGCGGTTTGATCCCCTGGCATCCCATATGGTCCCCCCAAGGCAGGGGCAATTTCTGAGCGCTTAGCCAGGAGTAACCCCTGAGCATCAAACGGGTGTGGCCCGAAAAACCAAAATAATAAAATAGAATAAAATAAAAAATAAAAAGGATTATAGGAGAATACTGTGAATAATTATACACCAACACTTTAGATAAACTATATGGAAATGATTAATTCTTACAAAAACAACTATATTGAATTGAAAAATATACAAATTGACTTAACATTTATGAGAACTTTGAATTAGTAATCAAAAATTTCCAAACAAAGAATAGTTAAAGATAAGAAGACTTCATGGACAATGTATATCAAACATTAAAATAAATTAACTAATACAAGGTTAGAGTAGTACAGCAGGTAGGGCTCCTTTCCTTGTACACAGCTAACCCAGTTTTAATCTTCAGACCCACATGGTCCCTTGGTCCCTTGTTTCTTATCAAAAGTGAACATTGAGCCCCGAGCCAGGAATAATCCCAAAGCACTAATTAGTGTGGCCCCCCAAACCAAATATATATATATATGATTTTTTCAATACTCATTAAAAATTATATACTTGGGCCCAGAGAGATAGCACAGCGGTGTTTGCCTGGCAAGCAGCCGATTCAGGGACAAAGGTGGCTGGTTCGAATCCCAGTGTCCCATATGGTCCCCCGTGCCTGACAGGAGCTATTTCTGAGCAGACAGCCAGGAGTAACCCCTGAGCAACGCCGGGTGTGGCCCAAAAACAAAAAAAAAAATTATATACTTGACAAAGTGAAATTTATGCCTGAATGAGAGAATTATTTGCATGCATATGAAAATTTATATTTAGTATGCATTAAAATGATAAAAGATAAAGCCTTTCTGTCTACTTCAATTAATGACACTCCAAAATAAGCATTCAGCAAAATTCAACACCTTTTCATAATAAAACACTAAACAAACTAGGAATAGAAAAAGCTGTCAATATAATAAGGACTATGTGTGGAAAGTTTACGACTAACATCACATTCACTAGTGAAAGCCTGAAAGCTCTTTAATATTAGAAATATGATCAGGATATTTGCTTTCACCATTTAATTCAATACATACTGATAAGGAAAGGAGAAAGAAAGAAGAAAGGGTAACAAGGAAGGAAGGAAGGAAGGAAGGAAGGAAGGAAGGAAGGAAGGAAGGAAGGAAGGAAGGAAGGAAGGAAGGAAGGAAGGAAGGAAGGAAGGAAGGAAGGAAGGAAGGAAGGAAGGAAGGAACACGAACGAGAGAGGGAGGGAGGGAAGGAGAGAGGGAGAGATGGGGAGGTGGGAGGAGAAGGGAGAGAGGGGAGAGAGAGGGAGGGAAGGAAGGATCGAAGAGATAACACATTGGTAGGGCTTTTGCCTTGCAAGCAGCCGACCCAGGATCGACATTGATTGATTCGAATCCCGGCATCGCATATGCTTCTCTGTGCCTGCCAGGAGTGATTCCTGAGCATAGAGCCAGGAATAACCCTGAGTGCTGTTGGGAGAAGGAAGGAAGGAAGGAAGGAAGGAAGGAAGGAAGGAAGGAAGGAAGGAAGGAAGGAAGGAAGGAAGGAAGGAAGGAAGGAAGGAAGGAAGGAAGGAAGGAAGGAGGGAGGGAGGGAGGGAGGGAGGGAGGGAGGGAGGGAGGGAGGGAGGGAGGGAGGGAGGGAGGGGAGGGAAGGGAAGGAAGGGAGGAAGGGAAGGAAGGGAGGGAGGAAGGGGAGGGAAGGGAAGGAAGGAAAGGAAGGAAAGGAAGGAAGGAAGGAAATGAGAAAGAGAAGAAAGAAGGGAAAGTGAAAAAGGGAAGAGATTAAAATGTAAGGAAGAAAGAAAATCAAAGATGTGGGAGAGAAAGATGAAAAAAGAAGGGAAGGAGGAATGGAAGAAAGGAGGATGGGAGGGAAGCATGTATATTGTGTGGCAGGGCAGCTTTTGCTGAATTGTTTTCATGGGACATGGTCCATTCAGAGGGGTATGAACTCCACTCAAGGAGTTTCAAGGTTAGGTTCTCTTTCTTGGATTCATAAAAAATTTACAACCAGAAGCTTCAAGATCATCCCAGTCCTGTGGGGATGTGGGGAGCCTAGCTGATAAACCTAGAACATAAAGACACCTCAGTAATTCCTAATCTAGTCACCCACGTGACCAAAAGCGCCCATGCCTTGAGGACAAAGGAAATAGACAAATAAAGTAATTCAGAGCAGCCCAATATATCCAGCCAGAAAGAAAGATATAGAGCAACTTGCCCTTGTGTTAGCAAACATTATTAAGATTACAGCTGAGGTTCTATTTATACTTGTTGAGTATAATTTATAGAACTCTGAATCTTATGCCTTTTAGTAAAACGTGCTCAGGTCTACCTCTTTGCCCCTCCCTATTACCTGCCCCAGTTTATGCTAATGAATGCTTGTAACTGTGATTGGTGGAGTACTTGTAACATCTTTTGACGTATTTCAGCCCTTAAAAGCTGATCCCCCAACAATAAACTTCGCTTTTTGAACAGCATGCGTTGTCTTGAAGGCTTCTCTTACTAATTTCTCTAGTTCTTCTTTACAGGTCGGTTCTGCTCGAGTGAACCCACTAATAACTAGCAACCTTCATTTCCACACCCCCGCGGGTCGGGGGTCTCCCACGGGAGGTTGCATGGTGAATAGTTCATCCTTTGCTACCCTTAATCACATATTTATCCATAAAATACTGGGTTGCTCATAGATACCATTTCCTGAGCATTCAGTAAGGAGAATGAGGTAGTCTCAGATATCACACATTCAGGAAACAGCCAATTACATCAAACGAATGAAAGTGTCCTTAGGAAGTTCCTGAACTAACCAACATAGAGAGTGACATTCAAATTAATCCCTGAAGGTGGCAGAGTGGATAGATGAGCTTCCCTCAAAAACAGGCCAGGGGTGTGCAGTGACTGGCAGGTAAGATGAAACCAGAGGCTAAAACTTCAGAAGAAGTGGAAGGCCAAAGACTATGATGGTCCACATTGTCATAATCTGACTTTATTTCTTTTTTGTTTCTGTTTTACAGTACTTGGGATCAAAGCTGGCTCCTAACACATGTGTCCCATCCCTAAGCCCCATTCCTGGTCCCAGTGATGCCGAAATTCTGGTTTCCCTTTGACTTATAATTTCCTGAGTCTCTGAAGCCTTGCCTTTAGGAAGTTCTTTCCTGTGTCCTGAACCCTGCACTCTGCCCTGGATCATCTGTTTTCTTCCCATCCTTCAGACTTGTTTCCTCGTCTGCAGTGCCAGATTCTGGTCTGAACTCAGTCCCCAAGCCATGTCTTCTGCTGTCTTCCATTCTACCAGGGTGTGGATACCAGTGGGGCAGACCTGCCATGTTAAAGGCAGAACCAATTCCACCCACTCAATGTCTCCAGCTTCAAACACTCCTGATGAGTACCATGTCACAGCTGAAGGGAGCCTTAAGTGATCCCTAATTCTGATGAATCAAGATGCACCCGATGAGTCATGCAAGTCACCCATGGCTGTATGTTGCCTTGAAAGAGAATGAGAGAGATATCAGCTCCCCAGGCTGCATTTCCACACATCTGTCTTGCAGCTGGCAAGAAGATACCATCAGCCCTGGACAGAGCCAGTGTAGGAATGTCTTCTGCCCTCTCTGTCTCTGAGTCCCCATATTCCTTTCTGCTGCCCAATATCACAACCCATTGTTGGACCAACCAGGAAACTCAAATGAAGTCATTTCCCTGATTCTGCATTCAAATGCTCTTGATGTTTGCATAAATGAATGACAAAACCCATGACAATTTCATTTTAATGTTTCTCTTTAGAATATTCACCAGTAACATTTTTAAAATTGAGTCACACGCAACATCTCAGGGGACCATGTGGGATGCTAAAGATCAAACCCAGGCCAGGGTGCAAGGCAATAGTACCTTACTCACTGTACTATCACTCCAGCATCTTACCAAAAAATGTTAAAGCCTAAGAGGAGAGGGAGAGAGAGAAGGCACAGAAGAAAGACCAAAAGCTTTTAAACTTCCTTTCAATGAAAGCACATTCTTCTGTCTACCTTGAACAGGGCTCTCTATGTTCCTGTTGTTCTGAGATTGTGCCTTTTCCAGATCCAGAGTCAGGTGTGGATGTGAGGCCACTGGGGAATTTAGAGGAAACAATGTGAAAAGATCTGGTAGCCCAGCAAAAGTAGCACTCACCATATCAGAGGCACTATGAGCAGTTCCTCCAGTTGACACTCCCACCACTTGGCAGCAGCTGTTGGGGCTAGAGAGATGGAACCACTCAGTCAAGAGTCCAGCATCTATCAGATCATCTCTCTCAAAACCCTGCAGCTACAGAATAATTGGGTGAAAAGTCATGATGATGGAAAGAACGCAGGATGAAATGTCCCAAAACCCTGCTGGACACCTGCAGGTCTATTTTTAGGTCTGACCTTTGAAGTCGAGATGCATTTTGGTATTTTTGTATGTGGTGGGGGCTATTTGTTTGTTTTTAGCCACATGTAGTGGTGCTCAGGGCTTGTTCAAGGCTCTGCATGCAGGGGTCACTCATGTTGGTGCTCAAGATCACTCATATTGGTGCTCAAGAGACTATCTGAGTTGCCAAGTATTGAAGCTGAGTTGGCATGTGCAAGGCAAATGCCCTATTTACTGTACGATCAATCCTACCCCAAGGTCTAAATGTTTATTATTGCTTCAAGACCCTGATTGAGGTTCACTTTTGTGATTGTGCCAAAAATAAAAGTATACCTTCCCATCATCACCCCTCATAGCCACTCAGTATACCACTGATACCCGATATGACCTGACACTTCTTTAAATCACAGAAATTAGGACCCACCTGAAACTTATTAGCTCTTTCCATTTGGGCTGAACTGGAAGCTCTAATTCAGTTAAACAGTTGAATATTGTTGACTCAGAAGCATCCAGAGTACTACATCAAAGAACAAAGTTTGCCCTAGAAGAAATAGAACCATTCCCCCCAACCTTGTAGGTTAGTTGAAGCAGTGTCAGGTCGTGTAAACAGGAATTTAAATCATGAGTCCCAAGGCCAGTTCAAGGTCAGCAAAAGGTTGTTCACACTGCACAGCAGGGCCTCAATGTTCCTTGCTTTAGGTGCATTAACAATTACCTCTGATGTGCTCAGTTGATGTTTTATTCAAAACAATACTCTTTCTGTTGCACCAATGATGGACCTATGTGTATAGCTTAGCATGCTCCAGTGGTCCTCCAGTGATACTCTGAAAGCTTCAGATTCTCAAATTCATTTACTTTACATCACTTGGAAGTTTAGAAATATTTTTAATTAAAAATATAAGAAAGTATCAATGATGGACTGCATACATGACCTGGTTCTCTCAGCATCTAAGATGTTTATTCAACTCTAATATTCACACAATGACAAAACCACCCAAAACCAAACTTTTCAAAATATATCTTACTTAACGTACATGATAATCCATGTTATATGCAGCACTTAAGGATTTCATCCTGATACATATTACAGTGCAACCACCACAATACATCTAGCTAAAATGATCACTAAGTCACGTTAACTTTTTCTCAGGATGGTAATTTGGAAGATCCTTTCAAATATGTAATATCTCATTAACTATAGGCACATGCTACAAACCACACATCCAAGACTTCTTTTCTTTTCTTTTCTTTTCTTTCTTTCTTTTTTTTTTTTTTTTTTTTTTTGTTTTTGGGTCACACCCGGCAATGCTCAGGGGTTACTCCTGGCTCGACGCTCAGAAATCACTCCTGGCAGGTTCGGGGTAGCATATGGGATGGCGGGATTCGAACCACCATCCTTCTGCATGGAAGGCAAATGCCTTACCTCCATGCTATCTCTCCGGCTCCCGAGATTTATTTTCTTATATCTAGAAACTTCCATTTATGTTTTCTAAATGCACATATCATGTAAAGGCATAATAAGATATTTATTTTTAAATCAACTACAACAATAAAAGGGTTGGGCTGGATCCCTGCAGTGGAAAACAGTAGAAGATGTATGGGTTGGACTACAGGGACAAAAGACAGGGCTTGGGGTGACAGTGGAGGAATTCAACATTCACTGTGTAGACACAAGCCACCTGCCTCCAGAGACTTGTTGGAAGATTAGATCGCATTTGTATACTTACTATGAAGCCTAGAGAAGAAACATTTTATTAGGAGAAATTTATTTAGGAGGAAAACTTTGAGCTTGGTAGGAATATCCACACTTGAGCAGGTAAGAAATGGAAATACCATGTACTTGAGAAGCAGTAATCATAAACCTAAAATTCAATCTGGTACAAAGATTTGAAACCATTTTTTTAGTTTTCAAAAGAAACTCCTGCAGCTTTATTCAGGAAGCCAAACTGTACTGTTAGGACAATAGTGACTGACCACATATATGTTCTTCCTAAATTGAATCTGACATAAGAAAGACTTTTCTTTTAAAAAAAATTAATTAAAGAACCACAATTTACAGAGTATTTGATAGCTGAGACTTTCAATAGCAGCCCCACCACCAATATGAACTTCCCTACACCAGTGTTCCCAAGCTCTTTCCCAGCCCCTGCTTCTCCTCCTGCTCTCTTGACAGACATTTTATGAAGTTTAGTGATTGTAATTTAGATCTCATGTTTTCAGTGTTGATGAAACAATGCTTTTCAAATACCAAAATAAATTTAGGAAAACCCAATTTTGAGGATGTGACACATTCAATTGCCATAGGTAGTCTTCTACTAAATATATGTACCATAGTTTTTTATTCATTTATTTGTACTGAAATGAGTTGTTTCCAGATTTGGAATATTGTGAATATTGATGCAATGAATATTGGAATACAAATGTCTTTTCTGAATCCTGTGATAGATTCCCAGAAGCTGGTGGAAGATGAGACCCAGCTATTAACCCAAAACAAAGATGTTCCCCATCTTCCTCTTTCCCATAAATCTCTTCTTTTGATATGCAAAAACCCACCTAGATAGGTACTTTTGTCTCTCTCAACCTTCCTGCTCCTGGTAAATTTTGTACTGGGTTTAATAAAGAAAGAGAAGAGCAGTTTTGACTTTTGGCTGAGGCAGAGAGCATAAAGCTGAAAAGCAGACTTAGCTCTGTGGCTCTCTTCTGACGGGCTTGGCTTATCTTTTCTACAACACTACCCTGCTTCTTCAGACCCCTTTGCAAGGAGTTTAAAAACATGGTGCCTGGGGTGAGCTCACAATTTTTATGTTTTATGTTACAAGTTAGTTTATATGGAAGCCTAATTTCTAGTGTTATTTTTTAAATTTTGTTTGTTTTTGTTTGTTTGGTGGCCACACCCTGCAGTGTGTGTGTGTGGGGGGGGGGGGGTTTACTCCTGACTCTGCTCAAAAATCACTCCTGGCAGCCTCAGGGGACAATAGAAGATCAAAACCAGGTCGCCATAGGCAAGGCAAACACTCTAGCTGCTGTGCTAACATAACACTCTGGCCCCAATTTTTAGTTTTTCTTCCGAAGTGCCCAAATTGTTTTCCAAAAGGTCTAGGCCAATGGAAATTTTTATAAACAGTGAAAGAGTGTCCCTTTGCTCCCACAAAGAAAACACTGACTGTTTTTATTCTCTCAGGTCACCCCCATCAGTGTTCAAGGCTTACTTTTAGCTCTCTGCTCAGAAAACATTCCTGGTGGGACTTGTGGGAGTAGATGTGATATCAAACCCAGCATATGCCCTACCTGCTATATTATCTCTCTGGCCCTGTTTCTGTTCTTTTTTTTTTTTTAAATCATTGTTCTAAATCTGGGGGTGACTTATTTATAAATTTTTGGTTTGGGGGCCACACAAGGCAATGCCACATCTGGCAATCTCACTCCTGTCTCTAATCTAAGGAATCACTTCTGGCTATGCTTAGGGGACCATTTAGGATGTGGGGGATAAAATCCACGTTGTCTGGGCCAGAGAGATAGTACAAGCAGTAAGACGTTTGGGGGCCCGGAGAGATAGCACAGCGGTGTTTGCCTTGCAAGCAGTCGATCCAGGACCTAAGGTGGTTGGTTCGAATCCCGGTGTCCCATATGCTCCCCCGTGCATGCCAGGAGCTATTTCTGAGCAGACAACCAGGAGTAACCCCTGAGCATCGCCGGGTGTGGCCCAAAAAAAAACAAAACAAAACAAACAAAAAAAAAAAGACGTTTGCCTTATACCTGGCTGACCCGGGACAGATCCTGGTTCGGTTCCCAGAATCCCATATGGTCCCTCGGAGTCTGCCAGGAGTGATTTCTGAGAGCAGAACCAGGAGTAAACCTGAGCGCCACTAGGTGTGGCCCCAAAACAAAATAAATAAATAAATAGTAAGTAAATAAATAAACAAACCCAGGTTGGCTTCATGTAAGGAAAGATGCCTTACCCACTGTACTATCTCTCCAGCCCCTGTTTTTGTTCTTTGTGATGCTTGATAGTCTCATTTATGTGAGGCACCTCATTATTTCTTTGATTTTTAACTTCCCTGATAAAAAGTGATGCAGATTATTTTTTCATATGCCTTTTGGCCATCTGTATATCTTCTTTCTGGAAGCTTTCGTTTATCTTTCACCCCATTTTATGGGGTTATTTGTGTTTTCCTAAAAAAAACTCTACTAGTGCTTTTTATCTTGGATACCAACCCTTTATTAGACAAAATGATAACTCTTTATGCAGGAAGTAGAGAAACTTAGTAGGAAATAACAAATGCCCAAAGGCAATAGATACTGAGAAATAATTTTCAGTAGAAGCTTACAACTAGAGGGGAGTAAGGTGTGGGAAGGACAGTGGTAAAAAGAAAAGGACACTTGGGTAGAGGGTTTGTGTTGGAATATTTCATGCACAAAACCCAACATTAAGAGTTTTGTAAACCACAGTGCCTAAAATAAATTCTTAATATATAAAATACTTAACAAAATCAAATTCATCAATAATTTCCAGGGGGAAGTCTGGAGACTTCCCTGGTGAATAACTCACTTTCTCAGTCTGCAGGTTATTCAATCAGTCCATTCACTTTCCCCTCATGTTAAGCCACCTCCCCCTAGTCTGTTCTGTAGCCAAAGGTGCCAAGTCTCAGGCTGGGCAATGTCAGGCTTAGCAGGCTCCTGAGACTGCAGAATGCCTCCCACTGCCTCCCTCTAGTCAGCTCATCTCCCTGGCAACACACTCCCCACGCAGCCGCCCATAAATCCAAACACAATGGGCAACAGCTTGGAGCATACAGGATATGTGTGCAGGGACCTCACTCTGCGCTCCAGCTCCTCTGCTTTCATGGCCAAGACTACAGAGAGACTCAGACCTTAGAGAAATACAGCTGGACTGGAGGAAGCCGACCTCTTACAAAAGGCAGTAGTTACCCCATGTATCAAGGGAGGAACAACCCAACTCATAATCCAATGAAACAAGTTTGACCTCAAATAGCACTCAAAGACTGGAGCCAGACAAATTTATGCATCACATTGAATACAAAATTTTCCTGTAATCTGGATACATAGCTTTGCTCTTAAATGTCCCTGGTATCCAATGTTAAAGGGAGCTTTCAGGACAAAGAAGACAGGCACAGACAGACGAAGTTAGGTTTTAACAAGTCATGTCATGTTTGTGCCAGGTGGTTCCAGTCCTCAGGAGCTTTATCTCCAGGGATTTTTGAGCTTGCAAAGACTCTCTAACTTGAGAGGTCAGAGCAATAGTACTTGCTTTGCACTCAGCTACCCCAGCTTTTATCTCTGGCATCCTACTTTACCCTGAAACTGCCAGTTTTTCTTGAGTAGCAGAGCCCCAGATGAACCCCCATTTTTTTTGGTCAAAAAAATCTGTAACTCTGTAACTTGAAAGGCCACAGAGGAATGTTGGTACTCCTGAAATCCATGAATTCAGGCATCAGATTTGTTATGTTTGTTTGGAAGCAGGTAGTCATATACCAATGATCTCCCACTTGTCATTTCTCCCCTCCAGGTGGACTCACTTCATTCCTTCACCCACCCTACACTTCATTTGTCTTTGCTAGGAGATAGAAATCGAAATTTCTGTTCCAGAAAGTCACTCTTCCTGAATGAAATCACAAAATGGGAAAGCACTCTGAATACAAAACAATAACTAAAATAAAACAGTCATACTGTGAGCCCAGATAAAGCTTTGAAGTAGACAACTGCCCTCAAGATCTTGGCAGGTGTTGGCAGCAAACACTTGCAAATTCTAACAGCCTTTGGTCTGGCCATAAAGTCTTCAGGAAAGTATTTTTATCTCCTGGCCTCCAGAAGCTTGAACAGTTCTTTAGATCCCACCTAGGGTGAGTCAAGGACTGCAGTGGGCACATACAATAAAGACAGGAGACTACATGATTTTTGCCCAGGCACATATGCTCCATCTCCTGAGAACCATGGTGTTCACCTGGCCAGCTCTGCCCCAGATTTAGCCAAAGCCATTCCAGTTCTTGGAGAAATGATGTAACTCAGATTCTTGTGCTTCATTTCTGTACATTTCTTCAACTCTGTATTAGTGACACACTTATTGCACTTCGAAATGTAGTGCAGAGCCTCCATGAACTGAAACAATAGGAAATGACTGTTAGCACCAAATCACTTGGGACAGAGTAAAGTTCTCAGAGTACTGATGGCAATGTGAGTAGAGTTAACATCACTGCATCTTATTCTTGAAATTTGCTAAGAGCGCAGATCTTCAGAGTTCTCACCATTATAAAATATAGTACATTCATATGCAATGGATGCAATCTTTAAGAATTACCATATTAATACATTCCTATAATTTTGTGAAACTAAAGTAACTATATAAAATACGAGAATACTCTGATTTAAAATATCTCAAGCAGTATATATACATACATATACGTATACATATATAAGGGAGTGCATAGTGTTAATGAGATTCAAATTAAATGTTACTTTATAAATATCCTCCTAACAAAGTTTTATAATATATGGACAACTAGAGTTTAGAGATATGCCCCTCCATGAGTCTTTTGTGGTCTTTCAGGCAAGTTGTATTGTATATATCAAGAACTCAAGGCTTGAGGGTGAAAGCAATACTACAAGAGACTAGGTGCTTGCCTTGCATGCAGTTCACTTGAGTTTAATTCATGGCATCTCTTACCTCAGCAATGATCCCTGAACACAGAATCAAAAGTAAGTATTGAGTACTGCTGGGTATAACCTTTACTATTATCCAGTAGGAAATGCAAAATTGAAACACAGCAACAAATGGGATTACTATTGAAAATGGAAAATAGTACAACCACTCTAGAAAAGTTTACCAGTTTTTTTTTTTTTTTTTTTTTTTTTTTTGGTTTTTGGGTCTCACCCGGCAGTTGCTCAGGGGTTACTCCTGGCTCCATGCTCAGAAGTTGCTCCTAGCAAGCACGGGGGACCATATGGGACGCCGGGATTCAAACCGATGACCTTCTGCATGAGAGGCAAACGCCTTACCTCCATGCTATCTCTCCGGCCCCCCAGTTTGTTAAAATATTATTTATGTGGAGGTTTAGGGCAATAGCACAATGGGTAGGGCCCTCACAGCCAATTTGGGTTCCATTCCTGGCATTCCATATGGTCCCGAGTGCTACCAGGAAGGATTCCTGAGTTCAGAGTCAAGAGTATACCCTGAACATCACCATTTATGACCCCAAAGCAAACAAACAAGTTAATTAAAATACTACATATGCAACTGTCATATAGTCTTATATCTGTACCCTAGCAACAAAAGGCTAAAGGCAGCATAAAAGGAGAACTGATTTATACAACTGGGTGTTAAGGGAAAGGGTATTGGTTTCCTTGGGAAAAGGAGGTAGATACACTGGTGGTGACAAAGGTATTGGTATTAAGTGCATGAGAAGTCATTATTAATAGTATTGTAAACCGCGGAATTTCAATGAATAAAATTGAAGATATGAATTAAGTGGAAAAAAGTTAAATTGAGAAAATGTAAGAGAGAACGCAGATAAAAACACATCTTCAGGGGCCGGAGAGATAGCCTGGAAGTAAAGAGTTTAACTTGCATGTAGAAGGACGGAGGTTCGAATCCCGACATCCCATATGGTCCCCTGAGCCTGCCAGGAGCGATTTCTGAGTGTAGAGCCTTGAGTAACTCGAGTGCTGCTGCGTGTGACCCAAAAAACTAAACAAACAAACAAACCAAAATAAACACATCTTCAAAAGAGAGTAATAAGCATGCTAACTTTAGTTTCACGAAAGAGAGGAAAAAAGCATTTGAAAGTCGGTGTTTTACTAGCAGCTTTGACAGAAGAACCGTGACTAAGTGGGGTGGTCCGAGGAAGCCCAGTTGTCAGGTTGAAGTGACTTTCAGATTCCCACAGGACTTGTACTCAGGGAAGGGTGTCCATGAGCAACTGTGTCATGCAGAGATAAACCTTCCAGGAAAGGCAGTGGGAGGGAGCAGATGGCGGTCCAAGGGACCTCAGGGATGGCTGTTGATGAGGGTTCATTTGGGGTGCTGGCATTCTGGACTGGAGCCTAAGACTGCCTGAAGCAAGGAGCAGCGAGGCCAGCTAGTCCATGTGAGCTTGGTTGGACTCAGAAGCCATCATGGAGAGTTTCAGTGGGCACCGTGTAGGTAGAAGGAACGAGGCGAACCAGGTTACAGGAAGAGTGTGGGCAGCTGATCCACCTATCACAATGTGGAGCACAGGAAGAAAGAGAGTCTCACAAGACTCCCCAATTTCAAGTGCCAAGGGCACAGAGTTAACTGCAGAGAAGTTCAGTCAGGATCTGCTCGAAGCAATGCTGACAGCACCCTGCAGAGAAGAAATGTGAAATGTGTCCACCACCTCTGATGTGTGTGTGGGGGGGGGGGGGGGAACAGAGGCTTCACCCACCGTTAGTTGGAAGTTTGAAAGATCTCCTTCCTGAAGGCCCTCCAAAGGGGCCACAGGAAATTTAAGAACATCAAAGAGAGCTGGAGATTCTTTATGACACATCCCTTCTGTCAATGTCCAGAGAAAAGTTCTCATGGTGACAACAAATTGAAAGACTGGAAGGAATTTTTTCCAGTTTTTAAACGAAATGAAACGTTTGCCAACCTAATGCACAGCATGCGACCTCATTTGATGGTCATTTTCCACTTGCTCTCTCCTCAAACTTTCACTTTTCTATACAGTTTTTCATGGTATGGATGAAACTGTCCTAAAGCTCTTATTCACAACAGTGCTTGCTCTCCTTCAAAAGTAAGGGGAGAATAAAGAGGAAGACCTCAGAAGGATTTGGTGCCAGCTTAGAATGGGCACTGATCTGGGTCTTTGCAACAACAATTGTCCATACATCACCTAGGGACATAAGTTCCTGCAGGAAAGAAATCTGTCTGGTAAGCAGTCACATTCATGACTGACTAACCCCCAGATCTACACGAAAACAATATCCTCTTCATTTCACAGCCTCTAAGATGACTTTTAGATTGTTGTTTTTTTTTTTTAAGGAAAAGACACAAGTATTAAAAAATTGGAACTCTGATGTATTGCTGGTGATATTGCTGGTGAAAAAACTGCTACAGCTGTGAATATAAGCAAAAATTTCTTTTAATGCGGCCAAAGCATAGCACAGCAGTAAGGCATTTGCCTTGCATGCAGCTAACACAGGATGGACCCCAGTTTGAATCCCGGCATCCCTATGGTCCCCTAAGCCTGCCAGGAGTGATTCCTGAATGTAGAGCCAGGAGTAACCCCTGAGCACCGCCGGGTGTGACCCCAAAACAAAACACAACAAAACAAAAATATTTCCTTTAACAGTTAAAAAGAAGAGCTAGAGAAAAAGTTCAGTGGACTCAGTACGTACAAAACAGGTTTTTAATTTTTTTATTTAGCTTTTAATTTTTAGTTTAATCTTCTACTCCCCAGCATCAACCAGAACTAAACCCTGAAAACAGAGATAGAAGCACCACTGACAAAACAAAATAAACAGATTACAGTTTTATCCAGAAATTCTACTTCTGGGTATCTACCCAAGGGAATCAAAAGTAGGGACTCGACTATATATTCATTCATAACAGTACCATTCACAATAGCCCAAAGGGGAATTAAACCATATCTAGTATTGATGAGTGGATTGATGGATATATAATCAAATGTGGAATATACAAACAATAAAATATGACTCAGACTGAAAAATGGCACTTGGGGGTTACTTCTGGCTCTGCACTTAGAAATTACACCTGGAAGGTTAGGGGGGCCATATAGGATGTCAGGGATCATACCCGGGTCTATTCTAGGTCAGCTGTATGCAAGGTAAATGCCTTACCACTGTGCTTTCACTCCTGCTCCAGAAAAAGCTTTTGACAAAGCCCAACATTTATTCATGATTTTAAAAAATAGGAATAAAGGAACTTTCCTCAAATAGAAATGCCCATATACAATGAGCCCATAGCTAGTATGATATTTAATAGTGAAAAACTGAGAACATTTCCTCTGCGATTAGGCACAAGGCAAGGATGTCCAATGTCACCAGGTATCCTCTTTTATTCAAAATTGTATTAAAAGCCAGGCAAGAAAAAAATTAGCTTGAAGAGATCCAATTAGAAATAAGGTCCAATTATCACTATTTTCAAAGAGCATGATATTATAAATGTTCCTGGAAACAATAAACCAATACGGCAAAGTAATAGGCTACAAAATCAATGCACAAAATTATGTTGGAGGGGTTGGAGTGGTAGCACAGTGGGTACACCATTTGTCTTGCACACAACTGACCCAGTTTGATTCTCGACATCCCAAATGGTCCCTTGAGCCTTCCTGGAGTAATTTCTGAGAGCAGATCCAGAAGTAACCCTTGAGCATCTTCAGGTGTGGCCCAAGAATCAAAAAAATCTGCTACATTCATATATGCAAATAATGAAAGAGAAAGAGATAAGAAATCAACTCAATGAAAAATAGTGTACTAAAGAAGGGTGTTGAAACTTCTTATGACTCAAGTTCCATAATGAACCACTTTATAACTATCTCATAGTTATTCAATTAAAATTTATTAATTTAAAAATAGTATCCCAAAACATCAAGTGTCTAAGAACTAACTCAACAAAAGATGTGAAAGACCTATAAAATGAAAACTAATAAAACTAAGAAATAAATAACTATTAAGTTATTTATGAATGAAATAGAAGGGGATATCAGAAAATAGGAAAATATTCCATGTTCATGGGCTGGAAGAATCAAGATAGTCAAAATGACCACCTTACCACTAAATTACTATATGAATTGAATACCCATAAAATGCAATCTTTTAAGAACTTAAAATAATCACTGATAAAATTTGTAATGGAATCTTAAAACATCTGACTAGCCAAAATTATACTGAGAAATAAAGCTATAGTAACTGAAACAGCATGGTACTGATATAAGGATACACTCTGATCAATAGCTTAAAGATTTTTTTAAATCAATGGAAATCTTATTTATGACAAAGAAACTGAATACACGAAGTGGAGTATAGTTAAGCCTATTCAACAAATGTTGGAACAACTGTATAGTTACATGAAAAAAAGAAGCTGGATATATCTCTCAATTTTATATAAAAATCAATTTAAATCAGATCAATGACTTCTAGATTAAACCAAAAACCATAAAACATATTGAAGAATAAATATATAAGAATAGTGCTACAAGACTTAGACCTCAATTTTTTTCCAATGGCATGACTCCATTGGCAAGCCAACAGAAACAAAAAAAAGCAAATTGCAAAGGTTTTGCATGGCAAAAGAAATACAGACTAAAATTAAAAAGCACACTGGGGCCAGAGTGGTGGCACAGAGCGGTAAGGCATCTGCCTTCCTGGAGCTAGCCTAGGAAGGACTGCGCTTCGATCCCCTGGCATTCCATATGGTCCCCCAAACCAGGAGCAATTTCTGAGTGGATAGCCAGGAGTAACCCCTGAGCATCACTGGATGTGCCCCCAAAACAATAAAAAATAAATAAATAAATAAATAAAAAGCAATTTTGCATTCAATATGTATGATATATTCAGAAAAATAATATAGTGGTTAGGTGCTTGTCTTGCAAGAGACCAGCTCAGATTTAATCCCCAGCATCCCATATGATTTCCAGAGTTTGCCAGGAGTGGTCCCTGAGTGCAAAATTAGGAATAAGCCTAGAGCATTGCTGACTGTGGCCCAAAAGTAAAAAAAAAAAAAAAAAAAAAAAGTCTGGTAAAGGATTAATATTCAAGATTTATAAAGCACTCACAAAATTCAACTTAATAAATCCAAAACCTATTTCAAAAATGAGGAAATGAACACAGACATTTCTTTGAAGGCAGAGATGCCTATTAGGCATAAACATTTTCATGGCCTCTTATTATGAAAGAAATCCAAATCAAGAAAACAATGAATAGAATAACATGATGGAAATTCCAGATATCAATTGTGGGGAAATGCTTGGTTCTAGATTACATGAAGGTGAGGGGATGAGAGACATGGAGGGGCAGGAAAATGCAATCTGGGGTAGCATATGGACAAAAGTTCAGTATTAGTTGAATAAGTAGTATAGAGGCGAAATATAAATATAAGTGTAGACCAACACTACTGTAAAGTATAAGACCCAAACTTAAGAATATACCTGTTAGGGGGCCGGAGAGATAGCACATGGCATTTGCCTTGCAAGCAGCCGATCCAGGACCAAAGGTGGTTGGTTCGAATCCCGGTGTCCCATATGGTCCCCCGTGCCTGCCAGGAGCTCTTTCTGAGCAGACAGCCAGGAGTAACCCCTGAGCACTGCTGGGTGTGGCCCAAAAACCAAAAAAAAAAAAAAAAAAAAAAAAAAAGAATATACCTGTTAAAGAGGTATGGGGGAGGAGGGAATCTGGGAACATTGGTGGAGAGAAGCTGCCACTGCTGACTGCTGGTGGAACTGGTGCTAGGACACTATGCCTGAAACTGTACTACTGATAGCTTTGTAACCACAAGGTCCAAATAAAAGTTTATTTACTTTTTTAAGGAAAGAAAAACCTTTTGCACACTCAATTTTTTGTTTGTAGATTCAATAAGCAATATTATGTTTTACTCTAGGTTTTATATTTTAAGAGATTTTAAGATTTTATTTAGATATTTTTATTTTTAATTGTAGTTTCTGCACAATATAAATAATGTTATTATTTCAGACTTGGTGACATTGTTAAATGGTTTCCTTATTGTTTAAGATAATGATTTTATGAAGTACCTCAGAAAATCTGGACATTTTTACATCCACATAAATAAACATAACAACTTGATGTTGTAACTTGTTGATACTGTAATTTGTGATTCCTAGCTCAGTATAAAACCTGGAAGAGCAGAGCAAGGACCCTAAATCAAGCAACTACCAACTGTACCCCTTGTCCCACAGATGCTTAACCATCTTAACAAGTTAGTACAACATTCACCATAGTTTTTTTATTTGTTTTTTGTTTGTTTTGTTTTTTGGGTCACACCCAGCAGTGCATGGGGGTTGTTCCTGGCTCTGCACTCAGAAATCGCTCCTGGCAGGCACTGGAACCATATGAGATATAAGGATTCGAACCAACGTCGTTCCTGGGTTTTTGCGTGCAAGGCAAATGCCCTACTGCTATAGTATGACTCCGGCCCCTTCACCATAGATTTTTTGTTTGTTTGTTTGTTTGTTTTGGGCCACACCCGGCAGCGCTCAGGGGTTACTCCTGGCTATCTGCTCAGAAATAGCTCCTGGCAGGCACGGGGGACCATATGGGACACCGGAATTCAAACCAACCACGTTAGGTCCTGGATCGGCTGCTTGCAAGGCAAACACCGCTGTGCTATCTCTTCGGCCCCTTCACCATAGATTTTTAAATACTAATTTCTCTGTGTGACACCATCTTTCTCCAGTTAAAAAATGAATGTCTGGGGGTCAGAGAGATAGTACAGCAGGTAGGACTCTTGCCTTACAATCTTAGCATCACATGTGTTCCCCCAGAACCCGCCAGAAGCACAGAGCCAGGAATAACTACCAACAATCTCTGGGTATGACCCAAAAACCCAGACAAATGCTAATGTTTCTGGGTTAAAGAGATAGTATATCAGGTATGATATTTGCCTCACATGCACCAATTTGGGTTTGATCACTGGCACCACATATGGTCCCTTGAGAACTTCCAGGAATGCAGATTGATCAGAACCAGGAGTAAACCCTGAGCACAACCTGGTGCAGTACACCCTCCCCAAAATAAAAGAAAAAAAGAATGTCTCTGAAGGATAGGGGAAGCAACTGAGTATGAGTAGCAGAACACTTGATTTGCAGGTGAGAGAACCTGGAGTTGATCCCCAGCATTGAAAAACGTAATAATAATTTTATTAATGGCTCTGTAGACAACCCACAGGACTCGCACTTTGTTGTTATTATTTTTTATCTAATACGCAGATATGTTTGCTTGAACATTAAGTGTTGGCCTTCTAAAATCTGTCCTGACTACAGTCACTGAAGTAGAAAACAATGCATATGCCTAAAAATAAATATAACACAGAAAGAACAAAACTTTGGTGACAAGTATCTCTCAGAAGTAAGATTTCTGGAAAATCTGTATATTTTTCTTCACGTAATTTCTAAAAGATCCACCAGAAACATATATAATTTTATTAGGAAAAAAGTGTACTCTTCATAAAGAACTTTTATCACAAAGGATTTTAGGAGCAATATATAAAGTGCCATTTTATTATTCTTTTAGTTCTGATTCAGGGAAATGTCTAATGTTTTCTAAACAGAAAACAAAGCTCTTATTATTTCCTCCAGTATTTCCTAAATGACCAGAGATTCAGAAGGTTAACTATCAGTTACAATATGAATATAAAACAACTCAAATAGGTGACAATTCACTATGAATAATAATAAATATGAAGCATGAGTGGCATATATCCATTTAATTACACAAAATCATCTATATTTTATGCAAACTATAAAATCAGGTTCCATGGGGGGGAAGGGAATCTTTTTTCTGCCAAAGGCCATTTGGATATTTTTAACATTGTTCACAAGCCAGACAATAAGGCAAATTGGCTGCATGCAATAGACAAGAATATGCCTAGATCTGTCCTGTCATGTACCAGGGCCAGATCACATGATTTTTCAGCCTGAGGACTGGACATTCCCAACACACTCTATTTTCTTTCATCTATATAAGCAGTCTCCTCTTTGGGATTTTTGTCTCTGGACAAATATTTAAATATGTCTGATATTCCAGAACAAAAAAATATGATTTCCTAGCAGTTCCAAAGCATGACTCTTTAAAATGACAATTTATTTAGATTTTTAAATAGCAAGCATTTAAGCTGGATTCTATGGCTGCCACAAACATTCTTTGAAAGAGATAATTAAGGAAAAAGGAGTTGTGGTACATTCATTTCTTAAACACACCGAAAACTACTGTAATTATTTCAATGAGAAATTCTTGCAAACTCCTCCTGTTCTTGCTAGCTTCCTCTCAGGGAGTCACAATGTGTTTCCATGGCAACACTGTTGCTAAGGGGGATCCACAGCATCGTGGTTATCTGTACTTTGAGATGCTGTTAGCCTGAGCGACCAAGCTGGCTGAAATATTGAGATTTAATTTAGAGCCATTTTCCTCTGCATCCTCACAATAAATTCAGGAGAAACTAGGAGTGTTTGTCCCCCTGGGTAGAAGTGTGAACAGTTTCTTCTTAAGGTGGGCTCTGAGTTTGCCCTTCCAATTATATCAGTCTTTCATTTAGGAAAGATTATTTTTGTGACTTATAATACTAGACTTATAAGAAAAATCAATAGTAGCAACTACAAACACTACTCAATGTCACATGGGACCGATTTGGTTGAATGTTTATGAATGGCAAATATAAACTAAACATAAGTTGTCAGAAATAATACCACTTTGAATCAATAATATGAAAGATTTTAAACATTAAATATTTAGAAAGCTCCAAACGAAGCAAATCAAAATATTTTTGAAATTTCCTTTTCAATGTCTTTGAAATAATATTCTAGCAAACAGATTGTAACATTTCACAGAATTCTGATTGGAATCCAGAATCTTCCATTAAGCCAACTTTCATTGAATGTTTTATTTCTTGAGGATAGTTTTATTATTGCAAGTGATATTCCTGAAAGTGGCTAACATTCCTGATACCATTTTCTCCAGATATGCATATGGGTAAAACAAGAAGGAGCTTATAGATCAGAGTGTTCTTTGTCTAAAATAAGGAATGAAGGGGCCGGAGAGGTGGCCCTAGAAGTAAGGCATCTGCCTTGAAAGCGCTAGCCTAGGACTGATCGAGATTTGATCCCCCAACGTCCCATATGGCCCCCACCCCCAAGCCAGGAGCGATTTCTGAGCACATAGCCAGGAGTAACCCCTGAGCGTCAGACATGGGTGTGCCTTCCCCCCCAAAAAAAATAAATTAAAATAAGAAATAAAACTATGGCATGGTACAGATGGGTTATAGATGGGAACCTTCTTTACTGCCTAAGCCCAAATGTCCTCCACTCTGCTAAATTGTGGCTTCTAAGTCTTAGCCACTTATTAAGTAACAACAGCTCTCTACAGTCATCCAGTGCAGATGCAATGCTCACCTCCAAGAATGCTTTCCCAGAGTACTGACAGTAAATATTAGGAGGCCAAGCTAGAAATCCTGGAGAGGTAAACAAACTAAATATCAGACACACAATCTAACATAGAAATTATACACCAAACACCAAACTCACATCTATCATATATACACAAAGCACATACAAAATGTTAAATACAAACTAAATGCAAAACATTCTGATATGCCACGTGTAACACTACAATTATAGCACGTACAGGTAAAGTGCACATGATCACTGCATACTGAGCACACACAATACACTAAAATACACCAAATGCATAAACATTTATACAAATGCACACATACAATGCCTACACACCATGCCCACAGTTTTAACACACATATCCCACACTTACTCAAATTATTTATAAGTAACACACGCAACAGAACACACATACCACATACCACACTTACCATTCCCATACCCTATATGTCTGCATGCTAGATATTCTTTGCACACTATGCAACATACCACATAACATATAACATATAACATTCCACACATACACACAAAATACAATATTCTACAGATATCAAAACATAGTCTACATACAACACAACATAGCATACAAGACCCATGCCAAACATAGCATATGTATAAATCAATAAAATATCTAGAAAACAAATAACAGGGGCCAGAGGGGCACAGTGGTAGGGCATTTGCCTTGTAAGCGGCCAACCCAGGACCAATGGTGATTCGAATCCCAGTATCCCATATGATTCCCATGCCTGCCAGGAGCAATTTCTGAGCATGGAGCCAGGAGTAACCCCTGACCAAAATAAATAAATAAATAGATAGCAAAATGTCAATAGACACTTTTATTAAAATAATTTTCCTGAATGCTAATGGTCTTAAATTAACAATTATTATAGCCTGGGGAGTGCTGGGAGGCTTGGCAGGCCACCAGCCACCCCCTCTTTCTCCCCTGGAATCCATGCCTTCCCTGGGCGCTGGTCCAAGTGGACTCTATAGGGGTCATCAGGCTTTCCCCCTACCTCTCCCTACAATAATGAGAATGTGCTTTGGGAGGAGGGCAGGCTGATGCAGCATTAGTTTATGTTGGGACAGTCACTGGAAATTTTTTTCTCCTTGGTCTCCATTTCAATAACCACGCGGAGGCTAGTGCCCCCAAGCGTACAATATATATTGATAGTATTATATGCCTATAGTTTATATATACATAATATCCATCTTGTATTGTGACCTTGATACTGCCCTACAAAGTTCATTTCTAATCTTGTACTACCTCAGTCCCAACCATTATTTCCCCCCATTTACCCATGTAGGTGCTGCTCATGACATGAAGCTCACCACATAGAGTGATGAGTGCAGTTAGAGAAATAACTACACTGAAAACTATCACAACAATGTGAATGAATGAGGGTAATAGAAAGTCTGTCCTGAGTATAGGTGTGGGTGGGTGGGGAGGAGGGAGATCTGGGAAATTGGTGGTGCGAATCTTGCACTGGTGAAAGGGGGTGTTCTTTAAACGACTGTAATCATACAACTACAATCATATTTGTAATCATGGTGTTTAAATAAAGATAATTAAAAAAAAACAATTATTATAAGGAGGTACCGAGTGATAACTCAGCAGTATGGCATTTGCCTTGCACAAGGCCGTCCCAGGACAGGGCCAACCCTGGTTGAATCCTTGGCATTTCATATGGTCCCTTGAGCCTGCCAAGAGCAATTTCTGAGCTCAGACTCAGGAGTAACCCCTGAGCGCCACAGGGTATGGCCCAAAATCATAAAAAATGATTATTATAAGGCACTGCATGGTTGAATGCATTGGAAACAAAATCTAACTTTTTGTTTCCTACAAAAATTTCATCTCAGCTGTCAAAGATAAACATAGGTTGAAGGTAGAATGTTAGAAGACAATTTTACAAACAAATGATAAACTAAGGGCCCAGAGAGATAGCACAGCAGCTTTTGCCTTGCAAGCAGCAGATTCAGGACCAAAGGTGGTTGGTTAGAATCCTGGTGTCCCATATGGTCCCCCGTGCCTAACAGGAGCTATTTCTGAGCAGACAGCCAGGAGTAACTCCTGAGCTCCACTGGGTGTGGCCCAAAAACCAAAAAAAAAAAAAAAAAAAAAAAAAAAGATAAACTAAAATGCAAATATAGTTATGCATATGTCAAATAAGGTTAAAAAAAAGTAATCAAGGATAGGGATGTTATTTAATGTTTAACAGTTATTTAATGATAACATGAAAAGATTATGCCTATTAATATATGTGTATCAAATAAAAGAGAAAATGCATTTAGCATTTACAAACAACTAGAGAGTGTCATATTAGCAACAGTAGTGAATTTTAACATCCTGTTTACAACCATAAACCATAGCCTTAAATGATTAAATAAACAGATGGGCTTAGTAGATATTTATAAAAGTTTCTCATATTGAAATCATTGAATTTACCTTTTTTAAGTTCACATGCTGCATTTTATATGACAGATCACATTCTGGAACAAAATAATGTGTCAATAAATTTACTACTAATATCAAGTAAATTAGATAGTTTAAAAAAACATATCAAGTGGCCGGAGATATAGCACAGCAGTAGAATGTTTGCCTTGCACACAGCTGATCCAGGACAGATGGTGGTTTGAATCCTAGCTTTCCATATGGTCCCTCAAGCCTTCTAGGAGCGATTTCTAAGCACAGAACCAGGAGTAACCCCTGAGCACCACTGGGTGTGACCCCAAAACAAAACAAAACAAAACAAAACAAAAACATATCAAGTAAAATTAGAGCTCAACCACTAAAAGAAAACTGAGAAAACTGCAAATGTGTGGAGATTAACTCAATAACTTTGAGATAAGTAAGGAACTCAAAAGAAATTTAAAAAATGCTTGAAGATATGTAAAACCTCCATAATTTGTCAGAACGAATGGGGGATAAGAGGGTGCTTAAATGTAATTTAATTAAAGCATGGTTCTTTATAAAGAAGCAAGAAAAATCATGTTAACAATTTAGCCTGGGGCCGGGCGGTGGCGCTAAAGGTAAGGTGCCTGCCTTGCCTGCGCTAGCCTTGGACGGACCGCGGTTCGATCCCCCGGTGTCCCATATGGTCCCCCAAGCCAGGAGCAACTTCTGAGCACATAGCCAGGAGTAACCCCTGAGCATTACTGGGTGTGGCCCAAAAATCAAAAAAAAAAAAAAAAAAAAAACAATTTAGCCTAAAACAGTTGGAAAAGTATAGAAAAACAAATTGTTAGTAGAAGGCAGAAAATAATAAAAATCAGAGCAGGAATTAAAAACACCAATATTGTTGAAAGCCCAAACGTTTTTTTAATCTAAAAGATAAATAAAATCAATAAAATTTTAGTAAGATCTATAAAGAGAGAAACTTCTACTAAATGAAATCAGAAATGGTAGTCTACTTTTAATGATATTGACTCCTTATCAATACTCAGTCATCTCTATCAAGCAGACTGCATGTTTACTTAAATTAATTTAATTGTTTAAATTAAACACTCAGGAATAAAGAGAAGATCATACTAGGTGACAAAGCATTGAAAGAAATAGGTAAAGACTTCATATGTTGTGAAAACAGGGTCATGTTTCCAAGAATCTACATAGAATGTTTTTCTGGGCTAGTGCCCACTAACCCGCACATAATAGTTATGTGTAGGGTAGAAATGAGATATTTATAGTCATTTAAGTTATCAAAAGCTTTTCTCTTGTGCTTACTTTCTTAAGAAGTCACTAAAGAATCTTGAAAGAGATGCCACACCAATACATTTCGTAGCTTTCAGGTTGAAAGGCTGGTATCGTGAGGGAGGTGGGTGGGCCAAATCCCCATCCAGCTGAAATCCCAAAACCACACCCATGATCCTGGACTGCCTTCTCAACTCTCCTGTGGCCTGCTCATTGTTCCCTGGGGGAGCTTCTTCAAGGATGAGTTGTGCCACCCATAAAGGGTGGAGTCAGAGGAGTGCAGCAGCCACCCTGCTTTGCTTTGCGGCCACACTCATCTTCTAGCCAATGAACCCCACCATCACACAGAAAGAAAACACACTACAAGGGGAAAATGGGGAAACAACACAGACCAACAATGGGCATAGAGAATGAAGATAGCAGTTCTGATGACCCGAAAACTGCCAACGACCTAGTTAGCCTCTCAGATAAGGAGTTTAGAGAAGAAATATGGAGGATATTCATAGAACTAAAAAAAAAAAAAAAAAAAAGCATAGTTCAAGTTAAACTGAACACAAATGAGAATTAAGAGGATATATAGATAGAAGTCAGAAAACTCCAAACAATAATAACAGGTCTAAAAAATTCAGATGAAATGAAAACATTGGGGCCAGAGAGATAGCATGGAGGTAAGGCATTTGCCTTGCATGCAGAAGGATAGAGGTTCGAATCCTGGCATCCCATATGGTCTCAAGAGCCTGCCAGGAGCGATTTCTGATCGTAGAGCAAGGAGAAACCCCTGAGCGCTGTTGGGTCTGACCCAAAAATACCCCCCCAAAAAACAAAACAAACAAAAAAGTAATGAAAACATTAATGGAAAGCCTCTTCAACAGGGCAACTGTTGTTTTAAAATAATTTAAAGAGTCCTAGTGTTGGTAGAAGGATGGCGAGGCCTTTCTCAGCTAGGCCAAGCTCTTGCTGCCCTTTAAGCCTGAGAGTCTGAAAGTTGTAGGGTAATGGCAGAGAAACTCACAAAGCAGTCAGAAGAAGTTCCAGGAGTCAGCCAGCTTTATTTCACAGTCCTATCTTAACCAACATGTACAGTTCATGGCTTCTATATTAACCTTTTCCAAGCAGCCACATCTCTGCTAGTTTTCTGGCTCTCTGCCTCTGTATCCCTTTCAGCTGCTTCTCCAGGCTTCTTCTCTGACTAACTAACTCCCTTTGTTGATGCTACTGCTGCTGCTTCTTTGCTGATGCTAAATCTGATGCTGAATTGCTGGTGCTGAATCTGATGCTGAATCCTTTGCAGACCAACTCTCTTCTTATTCCCTCTCTCCCCTCAGTCAGCCTCCTCTACCTGCCAATTTTAGGTGTGGGCAGTTCTGATCATTCTGGTGGGATAAATAAGAAGTTGGGGGAGGGAATACCGACATTCGTTGAAGGGTCACATTCTCTAGGAAATTGGTTGAGGTTTGATTCCTATCAAACTCCCAAACAGGAAAGGCAGTTCCCATTCTCCTGTCCAATTAGGACAGGGGAACAGTTCCAGTTGTAAAGATCTGCAGGAAATAATTCACACAGTGAAGAGGTACAAGAATAGGTTCAGGAAATCCAGTGTTCAAGCAAGGAATTCAAACCACCCAAGCTTTCTGCTCCTAAAAAGGAGTGCAGGTCAGTGGAAGAAGACCAAAGAATGGGTCCCTGTCTTCCTCAGACCCCTGCTTTTATTGACAAGAATCAGATCCCACCCTAGGGTGGAAAAATACCAAGTAAAGAATAATCCAATATACTATCACCAGATCACACCCTAAGGTGATGTACAATTATTGATTAGGGTAGAATCAGTAACCCAACAGGTAACAGCAGCTCAGGAAAATAGAAGTCTTTAATAAACTCAACAAAAACAACATAAGAATCATTGGAGTCCCAGAGAGACCCAAGAAGAAAATTCCCAGGAAGAATCAACAGTCAAGGACAACATTGCAGTGAAACTCCCAGAGCTAAAGACTGCATCAACCAAATCCTGCATTCTCGACGAGTACCATCTAAAACAGTGTTTTTCAACCTTTCTTGTGCAAAGGCACACTTTTTACATGAAAAAAAAAATCCCATTAGAAAATGTTAAAAAAATATTTAACTCTGTGCCTATATTGACTATATATAAAGTAATTCTCTTGACTAGGAATCAAATAAACACAAAGAAATTATTTTATAATTACTTTATTATTAATAATAAAGTATTTTATAGTTGTTCATATTTCTATTCACTTACTCTGTGCGAAATCTGGGCCTGTTTGGCTGAACACAAAGTTGATACTCTGGCAGGAATTGAAAAAAGACACACACGGGTCCGGAGAGATAGCACAGCGGTGTTTGCCTTGCAAGCAGCCGATATAGGACCTAAGGTGGTTGGTTCGAATCCCGGTGTCCCATATGGTCCACCGTGCCTGCCAAGAGCTATTTCTGAGCAGATAGCCAGGAGTAACCCCTGAGCACCGCTGGGTGTGGCCCAAAAACCAAAAAAAAAAAAAAAAAAGACACACACATAGCTCTTCATCTCAGGGCCGGTGAGGTGGCGCTAGAGGTAAGGTGTCTGCCTTGCAAGTGCTAGCCAAGGATCAGGACCATGATTCGATCCCCTGGTGTCCCATATTGTCCCCTCCCAAGCCAGGGGCAATTTTTGAGCGCTTAGCCAGGAATAACCCCTGAGCATCAAACGGGTGTGGCCTGAAAAAAAAAAAAAAAAGAAAGAAAAGCTCATCTCACACAGATATGTAGTGGAAAATGGGAGCAATGTCAAAATAGCTTTGTTTGCCAGAACAGGAACTTTCTTGGCAGTATCCAACCAAAAACTGTCCAAAGGTAGATCAGCAAATCTTAGCTTGAAACCATGATTTCCTCTTAGTTCAGTTAGTTCCTCCTGCTCCTGTAAAGTCATGTCCTTTCCACCAACTGATGCTGAGCTATAAGGGTCCCCAACCCAGTCAAGGCATTCAGTGGAGACTGAAGAGAAAGAAAATGACAACTTCTCCTCTAGAGTTTTTAAATGTTTATCTATTATTTCACACAGTGCAGCAATTTGAACACCTTGCCATTGCTTGTGAGTGTGAAGATTTTAAGATTGCCACTTTCCACGTGTTGATACCAGAGCTGCACCTTTGAATGGAATCCATTTATTTTATCTGTACTTGTATGTTTTCATTTTTGCCTTGCATTCGTGTGTTCAGTTCATTCACGTGATGAAAAATATCTGCCAGGTATGCCAGCCTTACACAGCACTCATCAATTGTAAACAGCTTTGCGTAATCTGACCTCTCATTTGTCAGAAACACTTTAAGTTCCTTCCAAAACTCATACACACAAACCAAGACCTTGCTACGTGACAACAAGCAGATCTCCATATGAAACAGCAAGGTTTTATGCTTTGCTCTCATCTCCTGACACAAAGCTTCAAACATGCAACTTTTCACAGGTCATGACTTTACAAAGTTTACCATGAACACAACATCATCCAACACAGGAACTAGGTCTGCTGGTAAAGTCTTGGCTACGAGGCCCTCACGTAAAAAACAGTGCGTATCAATTACATCCGGATTTCTTTCCTTCACTCTGCTTACAAAGCCTTTGGTGCGCCCGACCATGGCTGCAGCTCCTTCGGTGCAGAAACTTGTGCCGTTTTCCAAATTAGGTCCTCCTTGTTCAAGGTATTCTAATGTGACCCAAAAAATTTCTTCTCCTATTGTTTTTTCTGACAATGCCTTGAAAAAAAATATAAGTTTTCTCTAATTGCATCACCATCCACAAAGCACACATTGGTCAAGAGTTGAGTATGTCCACTGATATCAGTAGACTCATTAACTTGCAATAAAAATTTCTCACTGTGGGAGACCTCAACACTGACCTGTCACCCCTTGATAGGTCAACCAGACTAAAACACAAGATATACTAGCTCTAAAAAGGAAAATGGAAGAGAGTGGACTAGTAGTATATATATAGGGCTCTCCACTCCCAGAAAACTGGATACATATTCTTCTCCACTGAAAATAGATCATTCTCTAGGATAGGCCACATGCTGGCCCATAAAACATATCTCCATAAAGTCAAAAGGATAGAAATTGTACATACTACCTTCTCAGATCACAAGGCACTAAAATTAGAAATGAGCTACAAAGGGACACACAAGGAAAACCTTTAATACCTGGAAATTAAACAACTCAATACTGAACAACCAGTGGATCAGAGAGGAAATCAAAACATTTCTAAAAACAAATGACAATGAAAACACAAAATATCAGAATTTATGGGACACAGCAAAAACAGTATGAAGAAGAAAAATTATAGCTTTGCAAGCACACATCAGAAAAAGGGGGCCTATATAAAAATCTTAATGGCACAACTTTTAAAATTAAAGTATGATCAACAAAAGGAACCAAAAATAGGTAGGCAGAATGAAATAACAAAACTTAGAGCAGAAATTAATGAAGTGGAAATCAATAAAACAATCTAAAAGATCAACAAAAGTGAAAGTTGGCTCTTTGAAAAAAAAATAAACAAGATTGATAAACCACCAGCAAAAATCACAAAGAAACAGAGCGAGAGAAACTTAATAAACCAGATTAGGAATGAAAAGGGGGAATATCACTACAGATACTTTAGTTATTCAAAAGGTAATCAGAGACTACTTTGAGAAACTCTATGTCATAAAACATGAGAACCTGGAAGAAATGGATAAATTCTTTTTCTTTTTTTTTTTTTTTTTGGTTTTTTTTTTGGGCCACACCCTGTGACGCTCAGGGGTTACTCCTGGCTATGCGCTCAGAAGTTGCTCCTGGCTTCTTGGGGGACCATATGGGACGCCGGGGGATCGAACCGCGGTCCATCCTAGGCTAGCGCAGGCAAGGCAGGCACCTTACCTCCAGCGCCACCGCCCGGCCCCGAAATGGATAAATTCTTGAACTCTTATAATCTTCCACCATTAAACCAGGATGATCTAACATATCTAAACAGACCAATCACTGTTGAGGAAATTAAATTGGTGATCAAAAGCCTAAATCCAGATGTATTCACTAATGGATTCTTTCAAACCTTTCAAGAGGAACTACTATCAACATTTTTCAGGCTCTTTCTGATTTTTTAAAAATCAGGAACACTTTCAAATAGTTTTTATGAAGCTAACATCAACTTGATACAAAAACCGGTCATAGATGGGGCCAATATTCCTGATGAGCACAGATGCAAAAATCCTCAACAAAATTCTAGCAAATAGGATTCAACACCTCAATAAGAAGCTCATACACCATAACCAAATAGAATTCATTCCAGGAATGCAAGGATGGTTTAACATATGTAAATAAATTAACATATTACACCATACCAACAAAAAGAAAAATAAAAACCATATGATCATATCAATAGATGCAGAGAAAGCATTTGATAAGGTCCAACACCAATTCTTGATAAAAACTCTCATCAAGATGCAAATGGAAGGAACTTTTCTCAATATAGTCAAGGACATCTACCACAAGCCAATGGCAAATATTCTTCTCAATGAAGATAAACTGAAAGCCCTTATCCTAAGATCTGCCACAAATCAAGGCTGCTCCCTCTCCCCACTCCTATTCAATATAGTTCTTGAAGTACTTGCAATAACAGTTAGGCAAGGAAAAGATATCAAGGGAATCCAGATAGGAAGGGAAGAAGTCAAGCTCTTACTGTTTGCAGATGACAGATTCTAGATTTAGAAAACCGTAAAGACTCTATCTAAAAGCTTCTAGAAACAATCGATTCATATAGCAAAGTAGCAGGCTACAAAATTAACATGTAAAAATCAATGGCCTTCTTGTACACAAATAATGATAGAGAAGTAATGAACATTAGAAAAAACAATTCCATTCAAATTAGTGTCACACAAACTCAAATACCTTGGAGTCAACTTAACTAAAGAGGTGAAGGACCTATACAAAGAAAACTACAAGACATTGATTCAAGAAATAAAAGAGGACACAGGAAATGTAGACACATACCCTGATGATGGATTGGGAGGATTAACATCATTAAAATGGCAATACTCTGCAAAGTATTGTGCAGATTTAATGCAATCCCTCTAAAGATACTCATGGAATTCTTCAAAGAAGTGGTTCAAACACTCCTGAAATTCATTTCGAACAATAAATACCTGCGAATAGCTAGGAATATGGGAGGCATCACTTTTTCCAACTTTAAATCATATTACAATGCTATAGTCATAAAACAGCATGATACTGGAATAAAGACAAATCCTCAGATCAGTGTAATAGACCTGAGTATTCAGAGAATGTTCCCCAGACATACAATCAATTAATCTTCGATAAAGGGGCAAAAAATGCAAAATAGAGCAAGGAAAACCTCCTTAACAAGTGGTGTTGGCACAACTGGTCAGCCACATGCATAAAAGCGAACTCAGACCTCCATCTAACACCATGCACAAAGGTCAAATCCAAAAGGGTTAAAGATCTTGATATTAGACCCAAAATTATAAGGTATATAGAACAACATGTAGGTAAATATACAATAACATTGAGAGTAAAGGCATCTTCAAGGAGGAAACAGAACTCTCCAAACAAGTGGAAGCAGAGATAAACAGATGGGAATAGATTAAGCTGAGAAGCTTCTGCACCTCAAAGGAAATAGTGCCTAGGATACAAAAAGCCACTCGCAGAATGAGAGAAACTATTCATCAATACTCATCAGATAAGGAGCTAATATCTAAGATATACAAGCATTGATAGAACTTAACAACAACAACAACAAAAAACCCAAACATCTAACCCCATCAAAAAATGGGGAGAAGAATTGAACAGACAATTTCTCAAAGAAGAAATACAAATAGCCAAAAGGCACATGAAAAAATGCTCCACGTCACTACTCATCAGGGAGATGCAAATCAAAACAATAATGAGTTCCCATCTCACACCACAGAGACTGGCACACATCACAAAGAACAAGAACAATCCGTGTTGGCGGGGATATTGAGAAAAGGAACTCTCATTCACTGCTTGTGGGAATGGCATCTAGTAGAACCTTTATGGAAAACAATATGGAGATTCCTCAGAAAACTGGAAATTGAGCTCTCTTATGATCCAGCTATGCCAGTCCTAGGGATATACTCTATACACATAAAAATACAATACAAAAATCCCTTCCTCACACCTATATTCATTGCAGTGCTATTTACAATAGCCAGACTCTGGAAACAACCAAGATGCCCTTCAACAGATGAACGGCTAAAGAAACTTTGGTACATATACACAATGGAATATTATGAAGCCATCAAGAGAAATGAAGTTATGAAATTTTCCTATACATAGATGTACATGGAATCTATTATGCTGAGTGAAGTAAGACAGAGGGAGATAGATAGACAGAATAGTCTCACTCATCTATGAATTTTAAGAAAAATAAAAGACATTATTGTAATAATGCCCAGAGACAATAGAGATGAGGGCTCATAATATGAAGCTTACCACAAAAAGTTGTGAGTACAAGGGGCCAGAGAGATAGCATGGAGGTAGGGCATTTGCTTTGCATGCAGAAGGACAGTGGTTTAAATCCTGGCATCCCATATAGTCCCCCGAGCCTGCCAGGAGCAATTTTTGAGCTTAGAGTTAGGAGAAACCCCTGAGTGCTGCAGGGTTTGATCCAACAACAACAACAACAAAGCAACAGCAGCAAAAAAAAAAAAAAAGTGGTGAGTACAGTTAAAGAAATAACTACATTGACAACTATGGTGACAATGTCAATGAGTGAGAGAAGAAGAATGCCTGTCTCAAATATAGGCGGGGTGGGGCAGGAGGGAGATTAGGGGTTTTGGTGATGGGAATGTTGCATTGGTGAAGGGAGTTGTTCTTTATATGACTGAAACCCAACTACAATCATGCCATTAATCAAAGTGCTTAAATAAATATATTATTTTGAAAAGTACACAACATTCCATAGCCTCCAACATAAAAATGACCCAACTTCAAAGCTTCAGCTTCACAACTAATCTTAAGAGACCAAGCCAAAGAATCTTACCAATTCTACACCTTCAAACTACAAAACTGACCACCTTGATGTTTAAATAAGGTTTTACAAAATAAAGAAAATAAAGAAGCCACTAGAACTATGTTACACAAAGCTCCAAGTCAAGCTTCTAAGACTAAATTAATGAAAGCACAGAAAACTGAAGCAAATAGGGAAAGAAGCAGGAGAGGAATTATGCTGTGTAAGAAAAGGCTATCATAGAGCACTGTATGTAGTTCATGTACAATAAATATTGTACTAATTATTATACTAGAATATCATGTAGTGACTAAAAACTATGAACATCTCAGAAAGATGGGTAGAGGAAACACAGGTACATAGTGGAGAAAAGACCTGCATACTCCCAAAACTGGCCATAGGAGAGATTAGGAGAAGCACACTTTTCACACAATGCAAAAAAAAACTTTATAGAACAACCTTTTTTTTTGGGGGGGGGGGCACATCTGGCGGTGCTCAGGGGTTACTCCTGGCTGTCTGCTCAGAAATAGCTCCTGGCAGGCACAGGGGACCATATGGGACACCGGAATTCGAACCAACCACCTTTGGTCCTGGATCGGCTGCTTGCAAGGCAAATGCCGCTGTGCTATCTCTCTGGGCCCATCTGTGTTTTTTTTTAAATTCCCTTATGACAACACTAAATTTTATTTATTTATTTATTTACTAGGTTTGGGAGCCACCATTGGCAGTGTTCATGGCTGACTCCTGGCTCTGTGTTGGTTGGGCTCAAAGAAACTATATGCAGTATTTGGGATCAAATATGGATCTACTGCGTGCAAGGCAAGTGCTTTTCTCACTATTTTATCTCTGCAGTCCCAATACTAATTTTTTTCCCAATACTAATTTTTTAAGTGAATGATATATGGGCCAAAGTGCCCAGCATGCATCCCACCAGGGATAGATCTCCAGCACTGCATGTCATCCTGAACATCACTTAGGAAGTGCCAGTTAACTACACTGTCCCTGATTGATGGCTCCAGAAAGGTTGAAATATAAATCATGAATTTTCTTTTCGGCATTCCAAGTGGTATGGAATATACCCTGGGGGTCATTTTTCTTAGTGCTGTTGCTGATTATGACAGCACATTCCTGAGGCCCAAGGATGCAGTACTATTCTGTTCCTTCTCCTTCATGATCTACTTTCAAACAAGCAAGAAGTTATATAAGATCTAAAACCAGTGGTGTTTTGGTTAAATACTGAGCAACTGCTGTAGAGACTGTGGGCCCTGGGGTAAATCCTGCATCATAGTACTTGTCTCTGGTGTAAACACTCACATCATGCTTGGTGTACAGTCTAATAGACACACAGCTTAGATATGGACCCCCACTCTGATTATATACAGACAATAGAGAGCATTATGTTATGTGGTGGAGAAGGGAGAGAGAAAAACTATGACAAGAGATATTTAAAGGAACTGGGTCATGCAATGGGTGATGGTGGGCTGGTGAAAAATATGTATGACAACCTGGAAACTAGTATGGAGTGACCCCAGTTCTGAGGAAGAAGTTTCCTATGCAGACAACCTCAGTTTTTACTCTTTAGCTCTTCATTTATTTGTATGAGAGCCAGCCACATAGTTCCTGTAATCGCTTTTAGTTACTGTCAGCTCACTTTAAATAGCAATCACATCTAGAAAACACCTTCAGAATGACATCTGTTCCAGTGGTGGAACCAACATCTGTACTCCATAGCCTAGACAAAGATCCTAAAATTAACTCTTATTCTTTGTTTTTAGTGGATTGATTCATTTGAGAATATTTAATTATGGTTCATGCAGCTGTGTTCATTAAGTTAGGCTAGGTATCTGGTCTATCATACTGTCAGGTAGATAAATCAATTTTATTTAGTTATTTATTAATTGGGGAGAATACAATAAGCTGTGTCTGACTGTGTGCTCAGGAATCATTCCTATTGGATTCAAGAGATCATAGGAGATGCCAGGGATCAAAGTAAATCAGTCATGTGCAAGGCAAGTACCCTTCCACTGTACTTCTCAGGCCTGAGAAGTTCATTTTAATCTTTATACCAAGTGGTAGCAAATTATAGCTTTCAGTTCAAATCTGGCTCACCATCTGTTTGGTTCTTCATAAGCTTAAAATGCTGCTGGGGGTGGAAGTCCAGAGAGATAGTATTCAGGGTAAGTTGCTTGCTTTGTACACTACTGACCCTGGTTCAAATATTGGCACCCCATATGGTCTTCTGAGTGCCACCAGGATTAGTTCTTGAGTGCAGAGTCAAAAGTAACTCCTGATCACTGCCAGGTGTGGCAAGAAAAATGTTGGGAGTAATAGTGTTGTATTTGTATAAACTTTATTTTTCATCAATATCTGTTTGCTTACAAGAAAACTACAAATTTGTTTGTTTGTTTGTTTGTTTGTTTGGGTCACACCTGGCAGTGCTCAGGGGTTACTCCTGGCTCTACGCTCAGAAATCACTCCTGACAGTGGGACTATATGGGATGTTGGGGTTCGAACCACTGTCCTTCTGCATGCAAGGCAAACGTCTTACCTCCATGCTAGCTCTCCAGCCCCCTAGAAAAATATTTTCTTATATTCCACTCCTCTTGTTCATTTCTAACCATTTACATGGAACATTTGCCACAGTAAAATACACCTGCACTGGTACTTTCACAATAACTAAAGGCCACACTTGATGTAGCCTTCCTTTCTTTCCTTCTGTATTTTGTTCCAGGAGTTTCCTAAGACTCCCAAATTACATTTGCTCCTCATATCTCCTGGCATCCTTTGGCTGTGACAAAGGACTGAAATTAAAATAAAAATTTTTTTTTGGTTTTTGAGTCACACCTGGCAGCGCTCAGGGGTTACTCCTGGCTCTACACTCTACACTCAGAAATCGCTCCTGGCAGGCTCAGGGGACCATATGAGATGCACCATCCTTCTGCATGCAAGACAAATGCCCTACCTCCATCCTATCTCTCCAGCCCCATGAAATTAAAAAAAAATGTTTTAAATAACCCTCCAATCCCTCCCATCAAACACAGACAAAGCTGCTTGCAGTGTCTCCCCACCACACACACACACACACACACACACACACACACACACACTGAGCCAGCTTTTGATTCCCACCAGCCAGGGTTCCCCTGCCATCCTGCACCACTTCTGGAGTCTGTATATGTGCATAGAGAGGTCCCTTTCAGTTTCTCACATCAACCCTCCTCTTCCCAAACAGCAAAGATGCAGTTGGGACATAGTAGTGTCCAGGTAAATTGAACCTTGCACTTCCTTCTCCTTGAAAATATACAGCACAAAAAAAAAATTAAAAAAAAAAAAAGAAAATATACAGCACAAAACTCAGTTGAACAAGCCAATAAATTAGTTCACAATATTTTTTATCATATGTAGATAACTCTACTTGTTTAGGAAAATAACCAATAAAGCAGATATACCTCTAGCCAACTTTTATACAATCAGTTCAATAGGTAATTTTCTTAAACACTCTGAAACTCTAGCATTGCAACCCAGCACATACAAAGAACAATGGGGAAACTAAGGAAGACACCTGCAGTTGGGGACATGGGAAATGCATAATGTTGTTAGATATTAATAGTTCTCAGCTATCCTATTTAATGTTTCTCCATTGCTGTAATGCTTGATTATGTATATTATATAGCAACTTATCCTCAAATTATCTCTGCAAAATGTTCTAATGTCTTTGTCCATAGAAGTCAATAGAAAAGCAACTTGGCTATTGTTGACTCTTATTACAGTGCTCATTATAAGACTGTGTTAGCAAACTTATTTTCAAATTATATATATGAATGCAGAAATGTTCTTATGATTTTTGTTTAGGGAAGTTTATGGAAAAGGAACTCTGATGTTCTAGATTTGTATTACCGTGGTCAATGTAAGAATGTTTAAGGATATTCAAATTAAACATATCTGCAGAAAGGTGCTAATGTTTATATTCGGAAAAGTCTATGAAAATTGTAATATGTATAAGACAAAGATATGGAAAAAGCTCTTTTGAGAATATATATGTATACTATGACCTTTGATGCTTTTACAGCTAATTTTTACTATGGCTATGCAAAATAACAATCACTTTAATAAGTTCTATCTGGAGTTCCTGCCTCTGGTGAGGAAAAGTAGAACAAAAATTCTATAGCTTTTCTCATTTTTGTTTTGTTTTAACCAGAAAGGGTGGAATTGTAAGATGGCATTCCCCACCCCACCCCATTTCCTCTTTCGGTTAAATCTCTCTTTTGATATGTAAAAACTCATCTGGATTACTTGACTTTCCCTCACCCAGTGTATGGGTATTGGTATAGTAAAGAAAGAGCAGCTCTGGCTTTTAGCCCAGACAGAGAGACCACGAAAAACAACTAGCTCCATGTTTCTTTCTGACTGGCTTGGTTTATTATTTCTTCACCTCTACCCTGCTTCTTCAGACCCGTCCACCTGGTGTTGAAGATACAATGTGTGGGGTGATCTCACAACCTATGGATTTTATTTACAATGCATCCATATTCAACAGAGAAAATTGATTCATTTATTTACCCAAATATTAAGGCCAACTGTTTCAGGTGTGAAAAATGAGTCCACTTCCTTTGTCTTTTAATTTTGAGGGTGCAAATATCTCTGAAATATGGTCAAGACTGATGCTCTTCTATAACACTATAGACAGCATACTTGAAACATGTTCTAAAGTCCCTGTCATTTATAATACAACACATATGTTATTGGATAGTTGGTCCTAGGATAATATGTCATTAAAACACTGCTGTGAAATTAAAGCCATGTTGGCTGACTTTGTGGGGGGGGGTTGGATCACACCAGGCAATGCTTATGGGTTACCCCTGACTCTGCACTCAGAAATTGCTCCTGGCAGGCATGGGAGGACCATATGGGATACCGAGATTTGAACCATTCTGCTATCTCTCCGGTCCCAGCTGGCTGACATTTTTATAAAAGGGACTGAAGAAATAGTATAGGGGAGCTATTCATGGGGTCTGAGTTCATGAATAACTAATGAACTTACTTCCCCTCTTTTTTTAAAATAATTTTTATTGTAACTGAAGTGTTATTTCCCCTCTTTTCAAGCTAATGACAGGCATTAAAACCTGACCTCACAATTTGCAGCCTATGTTCAAAGACCAAATCTTCTAAGAATAGAAAGAACAAGTCAAAGAAAAAGAAAAAATTTTGCATCCACTTTTGCTCAAGAGTTTTTATGCTATCTGCATTAGTGTGTTTGAGTAGAGGGAAGCCCTTTCTCCAAGACTATGTTTTGTTGGATATTGCAGCACCACACCTAAGTGGGTTTAATCCCCAGCATCACAGAGTTCTCCAAGCACCACTGGAGAGATACTGGGAGAGGCTCATTAAAAACCCAAGAGAATGTTTTTAATAAGATGGCCTAGACTTACTCTCTCCTAATTCTGTCATTCATCTAACAAAAAGCCTGAAAATAATTTGACAGACACTGACAAAAAAGAGACTGGAAGCATGAATAAAACAAGTATAACTGGGCACCATATGAATTGAGGAATGACAGCCAGTTAGTTCCCTAGGGCACTACCTAGACTGATTGTCAGAGTAGCAAGCTGAAACCAGCACCCATTGACTAAAACAAAAACTTTGACAGCCTGCAATCTCTGGCCAGCTGGTAAGAAAAGGGCATAGGGCTGGAGAGATAGCACAGAGTTAGGGCGTTTGCCTTGCATGCAGAAGGATGGTGGTGCAAATCCCGACATCCCATATGGTCCTCTGAGCCCGCCAGGAGCAATTTCTGAACTTAGAGCCAGGAGTAACCGCTGAGTACTGCCGAGTGTGACCCAAAAACCAAAAAAGAAAGAAAAGAAAGAAGAAAAAAAAAAAGAAAAGGCATAGCAGAACCTCAAAAGAGATATAGTGGGAAATCTCATAAGAACTCCTGATCATCTGGTGGTGGATTTCTACCAAGCAGGTTTCTTCCAGATTTCTACAAGTGACCCAAACTATGCGTACAGCATGGACAAGCCGTCAGGCATGTGCAGGGCCTTGGTTCTTACCCATGTAGTACCTGGCTCTTTCTTGGTGACATGAGGGCATCCAGGCCCCAAGAAGTCTAGACCTAACTCAATAGTATGGCTAGAAACACAGGAGCCTCTGAAGACTCTTCTTTCTACAGTGGACAATAGTAATTGTATGAGAACAATAACACCATTGAAAGGCATTGGGCTAGTGAGAGGGGGACATCCCAGAACAACATTGTGAGGCAATAATACTGAGTATTATTATCTGAGTAAAATACAGCAGATCCAGCAGGCAGGTGAGGGCACGTGCAGGCACATGAGTATTTCCAGATATAATCTCTATTGTATAGAAGGAGGAAAATTAATAAAGGGCAACCTGAAGACCATCCAGGACTGAATTTGTCCAATCATCCCATAACAACTTTTTACCCATCACAAGTGAACCATGTTTGCATAAAACAGACTGAATGGAGACTTTCCTCCTCTTTCTAAACACCTGTTTCACTGGAAGAATCACAGTTCAAGTGCTTCTTAGTTCTGACTGTTGCATTTTTGAAGCTTTGTATTTTCTTATTTATTTGTGTGTCATCCTTGCACAGGGGCCATGCTAATCTTCTCTGTATTGTTCCAATTTTAGTATATGTGCTGCCGAAGCGAGCACTGTATTTTCTTATTTATTAATTAATTTTTTACATGCTGGAAATTAAATCTGGCCTTTCTTCATGCAAAGCATGGCATGAGCTCAGCCCTTTGAACTATTTCTCTGACACTCATTTCTGCAGCTCTGAGTAAAGTGGTCTAAGTTTTGAACCACAATATATCTGCTCTAATAAGCCATAATGTAACTATCAAACTTGTCTACACTTCTATTTCGTGGTATATTCAGGAGTCTGCAGCAAAATTACAAAGTAGGCAGGAGCCTATGTACTAACCTAAATAACTAAATGACCTACAGAAATAGAAGCCTTCAAAGGACCAAAGCTCCCTCAGACATGATAATAAAATGATTTTACACAATCAAAACTTGTTTATGATATCAAGAATCAGACACTGTAATGACATTGCCTTTTTTTAATTAGTTTATTCAAACATTGTGGTTACAAGGTTGTTTGTAAAATCACCCCATGTGCTGTATTTCCAAACCTGGTGAATAGGTCTGAAGCAGGATCTCCGTATGAAATAATTCAAATCAGGCTGAGGGTGAAACATGGGTAGTCTGGCAACCTTCTATTTCATATTGAGAGCCAGCTGCCTAACTGCCAGAAATGTTGTTATTTTTATTGAGTATAAAGTATATTTTATTGAGTGGGGGAATAAAAACAGAGTAAGTATAGATTGCTCAGGCTAATCTAAGCCAGTCTTACCCAGATTTGCATGGAAGACAGTCTCTGTTTTGGGGTAAACCAAGTTGTAAGCAAACAGATACAAAGAAACTAGCGGTGATTTTTGTTTGGGTTAAATAAGGTGTAATCTAGCAATAGTTCATAATACAGTTGGGTTTTTATTTTCCATGTTAATGATTGAGTCAGCCACATAATGTACTATACTCTTCACCAGTGCACATTTCCAGACACCAATGCCTCCAGTTTCTTGCCCCCCGCACCTTTCCCCTGCTTGCCTCTGGGTAAGATATTTTATTTCACTTTCTCTTCCTCCCTCTCTTCCTTTTCCTTTTAGACACTGTGGTTTATACTATTATTAATGAAGGGATGCAATGTTTATCATGTTCAGCATCCAGTTCTTTTTCAGAGTGATCAGTTTCAACTATCATTGCCACAGTGAACCATTAACTACCCTAACTGAATTCAACACTCTTTGTGATAAGCTTTCTACCATGAATGGATCCTCCTGGCCCTCATTTCTTCTTCTTTTTTTTTTGTTTTTGGGCCACACCCGGCGGTGCTCAGGGGTTACTCCTGGCTATCTGCTCAGGAATAGCTCCTGGCAGGCATGGGGGATCATATGGGATGCCGGGATTTGAACCAACCACCTTTGGTCATGGGATGGCTGCTTGCAAGGTAAACGCCACTGTGCTATCTCTCCGGCCCCCTGGCCCTCATTTCTATTGTCTTGGGATATTATTACCATAATATCTTGGTTTTTGTATTCCACAAATGAGTGCAATTATTCTGTTTATCCTTCCCTTTCTGTCTCATTTATCTCAGGATTACACTTTATTCCATTTACATATAAATAATTTTCATGATTTCCTTTTTCTAAGAGTTGTATAATATTCCATTGTATAGATGTACCATAGTTTCTTTATCCACGCATTTGTTCTTAGCCATTTGGGTTCTTTCCAGATTCTGGCTATTGTGAATAATGCTGCAACAAACAAAAGAATGTAGAAGAACTTTCTTTTTGTGTGCTGTTTTAGGCTCCAAGAACCAAGAACCTTAGATATCCCTAAGAATGGTATTGCAGGATCATATATAAACTCAATTTTTAGGTTTTTGATGAATATCCTTATTGCTCTCCAAAAAGTTAACATTCCTGGATAGTTGCCAAACACCTTACAAGCTACTGCTGCTGTCCTAACCCACTGCTGTGGGTTTCAGGACCAAACCTTCCAAGAAGCATCTGCATAAGCTATGTGATCAGAGGTGAGCTGGCACCACCTAGGAAGGGTGGAACCAGAAAAGCCTGGCAGCTCTGCTTCACTCCACAACAGTGTGCATCTCCTCATTTATGAACCCTAGCACAACACTCAGAAAACATCACACTACAGGAGCAACACAGGGACACAACACAGGCCAACAGCATGATTTAAAGAATGATGATGGCAGCTCTGATGACCCAAAAAGTATCAACCATCTACTTAGCCTCTCAGATAAGGAGTTTAGAGAAGAAATATGAAGGATGTTCACAGAACTCAAAGAAAGCATAGATATAGCTGAATGGGCCACAAATAAAAATCAAGAAGGTATGAAAATAGAAATCAGAAAACTTCAAACTGAAATAACAGGACTGAAAAATGTGGTAGGTGAAATGAAAACCTCACTGGAAAGCCTCTCCTACAGAGTAACAGCAACTGAAGACCAAATCAGTGAGCTGGAAAATGAGATGCATAACAACTCCACAAAACAAGAGGTTGAGAGCGAGCTTAAAACAAATGATCAGACAATGGAAAAAATCCTCAAAGAATGTGAACAATGAAAATAGAAGTCTTGGGGGCCTGAGAGATAGCACGAAGGTAAGGTGTTTGCCTTGCATGCAGAAGAACAGTGGTTTGAATACCAACATCCCATATGGTCCCCTGAGCCTGCCAGGAGCGATTTCTGAGTGTTAGAGCCAGGAGTAACCCCTGAACGCTGCTGGGTGTGACAAGAAAGAAAGAAAGAAAGAAAGAAAGAAAGAAAGAAAGAAAGAAAGAAAGAAAGAAAGAAAGAAAGAAAGAAAGGAAGGAAGGAAGGAAGGAAGGAAGGAAGGAAGGAAGGAAGGAAGGAAGGAAGGAAGGAAGGAAGGAAGAAAGGAAGGAAGGAAGGAAGAAAGACAGAAAGAAAGAAAGGAAGGAAGAAAGAAAGAAAGGAAGGAAGAAAGAAAAAGAAAGGAAGAAAGAAAGAAAGAAAGAAAGAAAGAAAGAAAGAAAGGAAGGAAGGAAGGAAGGAAGGAAGGAAGGAAGGAAGGAAGGAAGGAAGAAAGGAAGGAAGGAAGGAAGAAAGACAGAAAGAAAGAAAGGAAGGAAGAAAGAAAGGAAGGAAGAAAGAAAAAGAAAGGAAGAAAGAAAGAAAGAAAGAAAGAAAGAAAGAAAGAAAGAAAGAAAGAAAGAAAGAAAGAAAGAAAGAAAGAAAGAAAGAAAGGAAGGAAGGAAGGAAGGAAGGAAGGAAGGAAGGAAGGAAGGAAGGAAGAAAGAAAGGAAGGAAGGAAGGAAGGAAGGAAGGAAGGAAGGAAGGAAGGAAGGAAGGAAGGAAGAAAGAAAGAAAGAAAGAAAGAAAGAAAGAAAGAAAGAAAGAAAGAAAGAAAGAAAAAGAAAGGAAGGAAGGAAGAAGGAAAGAAAGAAAAGAAAAGAAAAGAAGATAAAAGAAAATAGAAGTTTTTGATAAACTCAAGAATCATTGGAGTCCCAGAGACACAGGAAGAATATTTCCAGGAAGAATCAACAGTCAAGGAGATCATAGCAGAGAAACTCCCAGTGCTAAAGACTGCATGTAACCAAATCCTGCATGCCCAAATATTACCAGCTAAAGAGACCCGAAGAAAAGCACCCCAAGACACATCCTAGTTACAATGACTAATCCCACATATAGGGATAGAATACTGAAAGCAGCAAATTCAAAAAGAGAGATTACATTCAAAGGAGAGTTCTTAAGATTTACACAAACCCATCACAAAAAAAAACAAAACAAAACAAAACTCAAGACCAGAGGCAGTGATGAGATATTATGACAAAACTCAATGAAATAAATGCTTCACCTAGAATACTGCACCCACACAGACTCACATTCAGGTTTGAAGGAACTTTACATAGCTTCATAGATAAACAACAGCTCAAAAACATTACAGACTCAAAACCAGTCTTAAGAGACAAACTGAAAAGTCTATTTTAGGACAGGACAGACCAACAGACTCACCAAACTTCTATAGAAAGATGACATTAAATCCAATGACAATTATCTCTCTCAATATCAATGGATTAAATGCATCAGTTAAGAGATATAGAGTAGAGTCTTCCCCAGCCGGAGACTTCTGATAAAGCTGACTCTGTTGGGCCCCTTAAGCACTGCAGACATTTTGAGGCTTCCCCTGGCTTGCTCCAGCCTGGGAACTTTGATCGTCTCTGGCATTCATCCCCTGAGGGCTTGCTTCTACTGAGGTGAGTCTTCCCGGGCTGGAGACTGTGGATAAAGCAGACTCTGCTGGGCTGCTTAAACCCACCTCTTAAGGGGTTGAAGCAGAGGAGCACTTAGCGGTCGCACACTCCCCCTAGCCAATGAATACCACCACAACACACAGAAAAAAACCACAATACAAAGGGGAAACTATGCAGACCAACATCAGGCATAGAGAATGAAGATGCAACTCTGATGACCAGACAATGGCCAACCACCTAGTTAATCTTTCAGATATGGAGTTGAGAGAAGAAATATGGAAGATGTTCACAGAACTCAAAGAAAGTATAGAAGAACACTAATAAGAATCAAGAGAATATGAAGATAGAAATCAGAAAACTCCAAACTGAAATATCAGGTCAAATAACAGGTCTGAAGAGATATAGAGTGGCAAAATAGATCAAAATAATGAATCCAACTTTCTTTCTTTTTTTTTTTTTTTTGGTTTTTGGGCCATACCCGGCGGTGCTCAGGGGATACTCCTGGCTGTCTGCTCAGAAATAGCTCCTGGCAGGCACGGGGGACCATATGGGACGCTGGGATTCGAACCAACCACCTTTGGTTCTGGATTGGCTGCTTGCAAGGCAAACACCACTGTGCTATCTCTCTGGGCCCGAATCCAACTTTCTGTTGCATACAAGAAACACATCTGAATAGTCAGAACAAATATAGACTCAAAAATTAAAGGCTGGAGTACAAGCAGCCAAGCAAATAACTCCATGAATAAAGCTGTGTGGCCATATTAATATTAGATGATACAAACTTTAGACTTAAGAGACAAAGATGGTCATTGCATAATAATCAAGGGATATGTACAACAGGAAGAAATCATGCTCCTAAACAAAGGCACCCAATGAGGGACCAGCAAAATATTAAATGCAACTGTTGATAAATCTTACAAAAGACATTGATAGCAACACAATGTAACCCCTCCCCCAACTTCCACCTATCTTACCTGTATGGGAGGGGTCTGTGGTTGCTAATAAAGGGGTTGCCTCAAGGCTATAGGAGAGATTCAGATGAGATTCAGCGAGAGGCAGCAAGAAGCCTCAAGAGAAAGATGCAGGAGGTAGAGAGCAGAGACAGGCTTAGATGCAGGCCAGCCTTAAGGAGGCTGCTTAGAAGGTTAGTTTAGAAGCCATGTAAAATAAGTGCATGGTGGCTAGGACCTTATTAATAAAGCTGCTTGTCTCCTGACTACTAACTGCTCGTGGATCATTTCCTCGCCATTATCCTGAATCCTCAGGCCCGCCAGTAGGAAAGGGGTGCAGGTGCTGGGCAGGCTGAGAAAGGCCTCACCACCCAACCACCATCATACAGCCCCATCCCTGACTCTTATTAATTTAATTAATTCTAAAACAATAATAATGGGAGACCTCTAAACTGCTCTGTCACCCCTTGATAGATCAAACAGGATGGAATCTAACAAGAATAAACTAACTCTAAAAGGAGAAATGGAAGGAAGCAGACTAGTAGTATATATAGGGCTTTCCACTCCCAGAAACATGAATATACAGTCTTCAGTGCACATGGGTCAATCTCTAAGATAGATCACATGCTGTCCCATAAAACATACTCCCATAATATCAAGAGGATAGAAATTGTACTGTCTACGTTCTCTGATTACAGTGCACTAAAATTAGAAGTGAACTACAAATAGATAAAGGGAAAAACACTTGGAAAGTGAACATCTCACTACTGAACAATCAATGGGTCAGAGATTATATCAAATAGAAAATCAAAAGACTCCTGGAAACAAAAGCAAATGAAGACACAAATTACCAGAATTTGTGAGATATGGCAAAAGCAGTATTAAGAGAAAAATTTATAGCTTTACAAACATACATCAGGAGGAAAGAAAAGGCCTACATAAATAACTTAATGAAACAACTTAGAAAATTAGAAAGTGAGGGGCTGGAGAGATAGCATGGAGGTAAGACATTTGCCTTGCATGCAGAAGGTCGGTAGTTCTAATCCTGGCATCCTATATGGTCCTCTGAGCTTGCCATAAGTGATTTCTGAGCAAAGAGCCAGGAGTAACCCCTGAGTACTTCCGGGTGTGATTCCCCCCTTCCCCCCCAAAAAAAGAAAATTAGAAAGTGAGCAATAAAATGAGCCAAAAATAGGCAGACAGAAGGAAATAACAAAGCTTAGAGCAGAACTTAATGAGGTGGAAAACCAAAGAATAATTCAAAAGATAAATGAAAGCAAAAGTTGGTTCCTTGAAAAAAATCAACAAAATAGATAAGCCACAAAAAAACTCACAAAGGGGCTGGTGAGGTGGCACTAGTGGTAAGGTGTCTGCCTTGCAAGTGCTAGCCAAGAAGGGACCATGGTTCGATTCCCCGGCATCCCATATGGCCCCCCCAAGCCAGGGGTGATTTCTGAGCACTTAGCCAGGAGTAATCCCTGAGCATCAAAAGGGTGTGGCCAGGGGCCAGAGATATAGCACAGTGGCGTTTGCCTTGCAAGCGGCTGACCCAGAACTTAAGGTGGTTGGTTCAAATCCCAGCATCCCATATGGTCCCCCGTGCCTGCCAGGAACTATTTCTGAGCAGATAGCAGGAGTAACCCCCGAGCACCATCGGGTGTGGCCCAAAAACAAAACAAAACAAAAACAAAAACAAAAAGGGTGTGGCCAGAAAAAAAACTCACAAAGAAAAGGAGAGAAACTTAATAAACCTAATTAAAAATGAAAAAGGGGAGATTATTACAGATACAACAGAGATTTAAAGGGTAGTCAGAGGCTACTTTGAGAAACTCTATGCCACTATACAATAGAACCTGAAAGAAATGGATAAATTATTGGACTCTTATAATGTTCCTGGGTTGAATCAGGATGATCTAGCATAAATAAACAGACCCATCACTATTGAGGAAAATAAATTGGTAATCAAAAGTCTTCCCAAAAAGAAAAGCCAGATGAATTCACTAAAGAATTCTCTCAAACCTCTCAAGAGGACATGCTACTAACATTTTCCAGGTTCTTTCAGGAAATTAAAGAAACAGAAACACTCCCAAATAGTTTTAATGAAGCTAACATCACCCTGGTCCCAAAACCAGATAGAGATGCTGCAAAAAAAAAAAGAAAAGAAAAGAAAAGAAAGAAAGAAAGAAAGAAAGAAAGAAAGAAAGAAAGAAAGAAAGAAAGAAAGAAATAAAGAAAGAAAGAAAGAAAGAAAGAAAGAAAGAAATAAAGAAAGAAAGAAAGAAAGATAAAAAGAAAGAAAGAAAGAGAGAGAGAGAGAAAAAGAAAGAGAAAGAAAGAAAGAAAGAAAGAAAGAAAGAAAGAAAGAAAGAAAGAAAGAAAGAAAGAAAGAAAGAAAGAAAGAAAGAAAGAAAGAAAGAAAGAAAGAAAGAAAGAGAAAGAAAGAAAGGAAGGAAGGAAGGAAGGAAGGAAGGAAGGAAGAAAGAAAGAAAGAAAGAAAGAAAGAAAGAAAGAAAGAAAGAAAGAAAGAAAGAAAGAAAGAAAGAAAGAAAGAAAGAAAGAAAGAAAGAAAGAAAGAAAGAGGGCTTGCCTCGGCTGAGGTGAGTGTTTGGGGGCCGGAGCGCGGCCGCTCCGCTGTGCTTCGCAGCCGCGCACTCCACCTAGCCAATGAGTACCACCACAACACGTAGAAAAACCCAGAGCGTAAGCGTGACAATGGGGAGACTACGCAGACCAACTTCAACCATAGAGAATGAAGATGGAAACTCTGATGACCCAACAACGACCAACTACCTAAGCAGTCTTTCAGAAATGGAGTTTAGAGACGAAATATGGAGGTTGCTAACAGATATCAAAGAAAGTATAAATCATAACACTAATAAAAATCAAGAGAATATGAAGATAGAAATCAGAAAACTCCAAACTGAAATATCAGATCAGATAACAGGTCTGAAAAACTCAGTAGACGAATTGAAGAACATAATGGATGAGCTTTCCAACAGGTTAACAGCAGCTGAGGATAGAATTAGTGCTTTAGAAGACGAGATGCATAACAACTTTACACAGCAGAAGAGATTGGAAAAAAGCCTCAAATCAAATGATCAGACAATGGAAAATTTACTCAAAGAATAGGAGAAGATGAAAATAGAAGTCTTTGATAAGCTCAACAGAAACAACTTTAGAATCATTGGAGTTCCAGAGACCCAAGAAGAAAATCTTAAGGAAGAATCAATGGTTAAGAACATCATCACAGAGAAACTACCAGAGCTAAAGAAAACATGTGACCAAATCCTGCATGCCCGAAGAGTACCAGCTAAAAAAGACCCCAGTAGAAACACCCCAAGACACATCCTAGTCACCATGATGAAACCCACCGATAGAGATAGAATACTGCAAGCAGCAAGATCGAAAAGGAAAATTACATTCCAGGGAGCATCCTTGAAATTTACAGCAGACCTGTCACCAGAAACACTCAAGGCCAGAAGGCAGTGGTGGGACGTAGTGGCAAAACTCAATGAAATAAATGCTTCGCCAAGAATATTGCACCCAGCAAAACTAAGTTTCAGGTTTGACGGATGTATACACGGCTTCACAGATAAACAACAGCTCAAAATCTTTGCAGACTCAAAACCAGCCTTAAAAGAAAAACTGAAAGATCTACTCTAAAAACAAGACAGAACAAAAAACACACCAAACTTCTACACAAAGATGGCAATAAATCCCATGACAATTATTTCTCTCAATGTCAATGGACTAAATGCACCAGTTAAGAGGCACAGAGTGGCGAAATGGATCAAAAAACTGAAGCCAACCTTCTGCTGTCTACAAGAAACACACCTGAATAGTCAGAATAAACATAGACTCAAAATCAAAGGCTGGAGGAAAATCATTCAAGCAAACAACACCCTTAAAAAAGCGGGGGTGGCCATACTAATATCAGATGACACAAACTTTATACTCAGAAAAGTTGTAAGGGACAAAGATGGATATTATGTACTAATCAAGGGATTTGTACAGCAAGAAGAAATCACTCTCCTAAACATATACACACCGAATGAGGGTCCAGCAAAGTATTTAATACAATTGTTGACAAATCTGAAGAAGGATATCAATAATAACACAATAATTGTGGGAGACCTCAACACAGGCTTGTCAACACTTGATAGGTCAACCAAATGGAAACCCAACAAAAATATACTAGACCTGCAAAGAGAAATGGATGAAAGAGGCCTAGTAGATATATATAGGGCACTCTATCCTCAGAAACCTGGATACACATTCTTTTCCAATGTACATGGATCATTCTCCAGGATAGATCACGTGCTGGCACATAAAACATACCTCCATAAAATAAAAAAAGATAGACATTTTGCAGGCTGCCTTTGCTGACCACAAGGCTCTGAAGTTAGATGTGAACTGCAAAGGGACACAAAAGAAAAAATTTAACACCTGGAAGTTAAATAGCCTCATACTCAATAACCAGTGGGTCCGAGATGAAATCAAGGAGGAAATCAAAAGGTTCCTGGAAACAAATGACAATAAAGACACAAACTATCAGAACTTATGGGACACAGCAAAAGCAGTACGGAGAGGAAAATTTATAGCTTTGCAAGCACACATCAGGAAGGAAGAAGGAGCTTACCTGAGTAGCTTAATGACACAGCTAATAGAACTAGAAAGTGTTCAACAAAAGGACCCAAAAATAGGGAGACAGAAGGAAATAACAAAGCTGAGAGCAGAAATCAACGAAGTGGAAACCCAAAAAACAGTCCAAAAGATCAATGAAAGCAGAAGTTGGTTCTTTGAAAAAATAAACAAGATTGATAGACCATTGGCAAAACTCACAAAGCAAAAGAAAGAGAGAAACTTGATAACGCGTATTAGAAATGAAAAGGGGGAGATCACTACAGATACTGCAGAGATTCAAAGGGTATTCAGAGAATACTTTGAGAAACTCTATGCCACTAAATATGAGAACCTGGAAGAAATGGATAAATTTCTGAACTCATATAACCTTCCACGGTTGAATAAAGAAGAGGTAGCATATCTAAACACCCCCATCACTATTGAGGAAATTAAAACTGTAATCAAAAATTTACCCAAAAACAAAAGCCCAGGCCCACATGGATACACGAATGAATTCTATCAAACCTTTCAAGAGGAACTACTACCAATTCTGGCCAGGCTCTTTTATGAAATCGAAAAAACAGGAATACTTCCAAATAGCTTTTATGAAGCCAACATCACCTTAATACCAAAACCTGATAGAGATGCTGCCAAAAAAGAAAATTACAGACCAATATCCCTGATGAACACAGATGCAAAGATCCTCAACAAAATCCTGGCGAACAGGATCCAGTGCCTCATCAAGAAGATCATTCACTTTGATCAAGTAGGTTTCATCCCAGGAATGCAAGGATGGTTTAACATCCATAAATCTATCAATATAATACACAACATAAACAACAACAAAAATAAAAATCACATGGTCATATCAATAGATGCAGAAAAAGCATTTGATAAGGTTCAACACCCATTCTTGATGAAAACTCTCAGCAAGATAGGAATAAAAGGAACCTTTCTCAATATAGTCAAAGCCATCTACCAGAAGCCAGTGGCAAATATTATCCTCAATGGAGAAAAACTAAAATCCTTTCCTCTAAATTCTGGTACAAGACAAGGCTGTCCTCTCTCACCACTCCTATTCAACATAGCACTGGAAGTACTTGCTATAGCGATTAGGCAAGAAAAAGATATCAAGTGAATCCAGATAGGAAAGGAAGAAGTCAAGCTCTCACTGTTTGCAGATGACATGATACTCTACTTAGAAAACCCTAAAGACTCTACCAAAAAGCTTCTAGAAATAATAGATTTGTATAGCAAAGTGGCAGGATACAAAATTAACACACAAAAATCAATGGCCTTTTTATACACTAATAATGATAGGGAAGAAATGGACATTAAGAGAACAATCCCATTCACATTAGTTCCACACAAACTCAAATATCTTGGAGTCAACCTGACTAAAGATGTGAAGGATCTATACAAAGAAAACTGCAAAACACTGCTCCAAGAAATAAGAGAGGACATGCGGAAATGGAAACACATACCATGCTCATGGATTGGCAGGATCAACATCATTAAAATGGCAATACTTCCAAAAGCATTGTACAGATTTAACGCGATTCCTCTAAAGATACCCATGACATTTTTCAAAGAAGTGGATCAAATACTTCTGAAATTCATCTGGAACAACAAACAACCTCAAATAGCTAAAGCACTCCTTGGGAAAAGGAATATGGGAGGCATTACTTTCCCCAATTTTAAGTTGTATTACAAAGCAACAGTTATAAAAACAGCATGGTATTGGAATAAAAACAGACCCTCAGATCAGTGGAATAGGCTTGAGTACTCAGAGAAGGTTCCTCAGACATATAACCACCTTGTTTTTGATAAAGGAGCAAGAAATCCTAAATGGAGCAGGGAAAGCCTATTCAACAAGTGGTGTTGGCACAACTGGTTAGCCACTTGCAAAAAAGCGAACTCAGACCCACAGCTCACACCATGTACAAAGGTAAAATCCAAATGGATTAAAGACCTTGATATCAGAACTGAAACTATAAGGTATATAGAACAACATGTAGGTGAAACACTCCAAGACATTGAGACTAAATGCATCTTTAAGGAGGAGACAGCACTTTCCAAGCAAGTGGAAGCAGAGATAAACAGATGGGACTATATTAAGCTGAAAAGCTTCTGCATCTCAAAGGAAATAGTGCCCAGAATACAAAGGCCACCCACTGAGTGGGAGAAATTATTCACCCAATACACATCAGATAAAGGGCTAATATCCAAAGTTTACAAGGTACTGACAGAACTATACAAGAAAAAAACAACTAACCCCATCAAAAAATGGGGAGAAGAAATGAACAGACACTTTGAAAAAGAAGAAAGGCAAATGGCCAAAAGGCACATGAAAAGATGTTCAACATCACTAATCGTCAGGGAGATGCAAATCAAAACTACTATGAGGTACCACCTCACGCCACTGAGATTGGCACACATCACAAAAAAGGAAAACAAGCAGTGCTGGTGGGGATGTGGAGAGAAAGGAACTCTTTTTCACTGCTGGTGGGAATGCCGTCTAGTACAACCTTTATGGAAAGCGATATGGAGATTCCTTCACAAACTGGAAATTGAGCTTCCATACGATCCAGCTATACCACTCCTAGGAATATACCCAAGAAAAACAAAAATACAATACAAAAATCCCTTCCTTATTCCTATATTCATTGCAGCGCTATTTACAATAGCCAGACTCTGGAAACAACCAAGATGCCCTTCAACAGATGAGTGGCTGAAGAAACTGTGGTACATATACACAATGGAATACTATGCAGCCATCAGGAGAGATGAAGTCATGAAATTTTCCAATACATGGATGTACATGGAATCTATTATGCTGAGTGAAGTAAGTCAGAGGGAGAGAGAAAGACGCAGAATGGTTTCACTCATCTATGGGCTTCAAGAAAAATGAAGGACATTTTTAACAGTATCTCAGAGACAAGAGAGATGAGGGCTGGTAGGTGCAGCTCAGGACATGCAGCTCATCACATAGAGTGATGAGTGCAGTTGCAGAGATGACTACACTGAAAACTATCATAAAATGTGAATGAATGAGGGAAGTAGAAAGCCTGTCTCGAGTACAGGTGTAGGGGGGTGGGGAGGAGGGAGATCTGGAAAATTGGTGGTGGGAATGTTGCACCGGTGAAGGGGGGTGCTCTTTACATGACTGTAATCATACAACTATAATCATGTTTGTAATCACGGTGTTTAAATAAAGATAAAAAAAATTTAAAAAAAAAAAGAAAGAAAGAAAGAAAGAAAAAAGAAAGAAAGAAAGAAAGAAAGAAGGAAGGAAGGAAGGAAGGAAGGAAGGAAGGAAGGAAGGAAGGAAAGAAGGAAGGAAGGAAGGAAGGAAGGAAGGAAGGAAGGAAGGAAGGAAGGAAGGAAGGAAAGAAGGAAGGAAGGAAGGAAGGAAGGAAGGAAGGAAAGAAAGAAAGAAGGAAAGAAAGAAGGAAGGAAGAAAAAGAAAACTACAGACCAATATTCCTGTTGACTACAGTTGCAAAGATGCTCAACAAAATCCTAGCAAGTAAGATCTAACACCTCATCAAGAAGGTCATAACTCATGAACAAATAGGTTTAAGAGCTGTAAGGATAGTTTAACATATATAAATCAATCAATATAATAAACTATGTTAACAAAAGAAAATTGAAAACCACACAATTATAGCAATAGATGCAGAAAAAGCACTCGATAAGGTCCAACACCCATTAATGATTAAGAAAACTTTTAACAAGATGGGAATGAAGGAACTTTTCTCATTTTAGTCAAGGCCCTCTACCACAAGCCAATGGCAAATATTATGCTTAATGGGCAAAAACTGAAGATCCTCCTAAGATCTGGCACAAGGCAAGGCTGCCCCCTCTCCCCACTCCTATTCAATATAGTATTTGAAGTACTTGCAATAACAATTAGGCAAGAAAACAATATCAAGGGCATCCAGATAGAAAAGGAAGAAGTTAAGCTCTCACTGTTTGCAGATGATGTGATACTAGATTTAGAAAACCCTAAAGGCTCTATCCAAAAGCTTCTAGAAACAATAGATCATATTACAAAGTAGCAGATTACAAAATTAACATGTAAAAATCAATGGCCTTATTGTACACAAATAATGATAAAGTAATGGACATTAAAAAAACAATTCCATTCACATCAGTGCCACACAAACTCAAATACCTTGGAGTCAACTTAACTGAAGAGGTAAGGACCTATACAAAGAAAACTACAAAACACTGCTTCAAGAAATAAAAAAGGACACAAGGTAATGGAGACATATATCCTCTTCATGGATCAGGAGGATTAACATCATTAAAATGGCAATACTCTCCAAAGATTTGTACAGTTTTAATGCAATTTCTAAAGATACTCATGATGTTCTTCAAAGAAGTAGATCAAATACTCCTGAAATTTATTTTGAACAACAAACACCCACAAATACCTAAAGCAACCCTTAGGATAAAGAATATGGGAGGCATCACTTTCCCCCAAATTTAAACTGTACTACAAAGCAATAGTCAACAATGGAATAGACCTGAGTAGTCAGAGAATGCCCCCCAGATATACAGCAAATTAATATTTGATAAAGGGGCAAGAAATGCAAAATGGACCAAAGAAAGCCTCTTCAACAAGTGGTATTGGGACAACTGCTCAGCCACATGCAAAAAAGCAAACTCAGATCACCATCTAATACCATGCACAAAGGTCAAATCCAAATGGATTAAATTCTTGATATCAATCCCAGAACCATAAGGTGTATAGAAGAAAACATATGTAAAATACACAATGACATTGAGACTAAAGACATCTTTTGTGTGTGTGTGTGTGTGTGTGTGTGTGTGTGTGTGTGTGTGTGTGTGTGGTTTTTGGGTCACACCCGGCAGTGCTCAGGGAAAATTCCTGGCTCCATGCTCAGAAATTGCTCCTGGCAAGCATGGGGGACCATATGGGAAGCCAGATTCGAACTGATGACCTTCTGCATGAAAGGCAAACGCCTTACCTTTATGCTATCTCTCCAGCCCCAAGACTAAAGACATCTTTAAGGAGAAAACATCACTGTCCAAACAAATGGAAGCAGATAAACAAATGGGACTATATTAAGCTGAGATGCTTTTGCACCTCTAAATAGTGGCTAGAATACAAAGGCCATCCACAGGATGAGAGAAATTATTCACCTAATACCTACCGGACAAGGGGCTAATATCTAAGATATACAAGGTACTGACAGAAAAACTAAACATCTAAACCCATCCAAAAATGTGGAGAAAAAATGAATAGACACTTCCTCAAAGAAGAAATACAAGTGGTTGAAAGGCACATGAAAAAGTCCTCCACATCACTAATAATCTGAGAGATGTAGCTCAAAACAGCAACGAGGTACCATGTCATGCCACAGAGACTGGTACACATCAAAAACAAACACACAGACAAAAAGCAAGAACACTCAGTGCTGGTCGGGATGTGGGGAGAAATTCCTTGCTTGTGGAATGCTGCCTAGTCCAGCCTTTATGGAAAACAATATGGAGATTCCACAAAAAAACTGAAAATTGAGCCACCATATGATTCAGCTAAGGATATACCTATCCTAAGGATATACCTGAGGAACACAAAAACAATACAAAAATACTTTCTGCACACCTATATTCATTGCAGCACTATTTACAATAGTCAGAATCTGGAAACAACCCAGATACCCAACAACAGATGAGTGGCTAAAGAAATGGTGGTACATATACACAATGGAATACTATTCAGCTAGTAGGAAAAAAAATAAAGTCATAAAATATTTCTATACATAGATGGATATGGAAACTTTTTTTGTTTTGTTTTGTTTTGTTTTGGGGCCACACCCGGCGGTGCTCAGGGGTTACTCCTGGCTGTCTGCTCAGAAATAGCTCCTGGCAGGCACGGGGGACCATATGGGACACCGGGATTCGAACCAACCACCTTTGGTCCTGGATCGGCTGCTTGCAAGGCAAACGCCGCTGTGCTATCTCTCCGGGCCCGGATATGGAAACTATTATGCTGAGTGAAATAAGTCAGAGGGAGAGAGATAGACAGAATAGTCTCACTCATCTATGAGATTTAAGAAAAATAAAATATAGTTTTTTTGGTTTTTTGGGTTTTTTTTTGGGGGGGGGGCACACCCGGTGATGCTCAGGGGTTACTCCTGGCTGTCTGCTCAGAAATAGCTCCTGGCAGGCACGGGGACCATATGGGACACGGGGATTTGAACCAACCAACTTTGGTCCTGGATTGGCTGCTTGCAAGTCAAACACCGCTGTGCTATCTCTCCGGGCCCCTTTTTTTTTTTGTTGTTTTAAATGTTTTTAATGTTTTTTTATATAGTCACAGTGAAATTACAAGGTAGACATGTTTGGGTTTCAGGCATACAATATTTCTTTTTTTTATATATATTTTATTTAAACACCTTGATTACATACATAATTGTGTTTGGGTTTCAGTCATGTAAAGAACACCACCCATCACCAGTGCAACATTCCCATCACCAATGTCCCAAATCTCCCTCCTCCCCACCCGACCCCAACCTGTACTCTAGACAGGCTTTCCATTTCCCTCATACATTCTCATTATTAGGACAGTTCAAAATGTAGTTATTTCTCTAACTAAACTCATCACTCTTTGTGGTGAGCTTCCTGAGGTGAGCTGGAACTTCCAGCTCTTTTCTCTTTTGTGTCTGAAAATTATTATTGCAAGAATGTCTTTCGTTTTTCTTAAAACCCATAGATGAGTGAGACCATTCTGTGTTTCTCTCTCTCTCTCTGACTTATTAAGAAAAATAAAATATAGTTTTATAGCTAAGAGATTAAGCCAAAAAAACCTCCCAGCTACACTAACTTTTGGACTGAAAACTCTGGGGTCTTCTCAAAGTGAAGTTTGGCATTTTCCCCATAACCTCTATAGCAGTCACACCCACATCTCACAACTACCACATTTAAGTGGCCCAGATATAGCTTTAAGAATAATCTCAAAAGAAATGCAAACAGAGCAGATCAAAATTATGGGTACATTTGTTTTGAGCTGGAAACTCTGGGGCTCCTTGGGAGGGGACTCAGCAGAGAATCTTTCCAGTTCCCAGATACTGAAGCACCTACACCATTTCCCACATATATGGCTGCACAAAACCTCCAAATTCCACAATACTGACAGGCCAGTAGGAGCACAGCAAATTAAATGGGAAAGTAAAATAGAAGCCAACTAAGCTCAATAATCAAAAGCAGTAACATGGAAGGTCCAACTAGCAACAGCTTAGTAATACCTGAGACAATGCCTTTAAAAAACATTGTCAGGGTCAGGGGTTAGAGCACAGTGGTAGATGTTTGCCTTGCACAAGGTTGACCCAGGATGGACCCAGCATCCATATGCTCCCCAAAGCCAGGAGCGATTTCTGAGTGCATAGCCAGGAGTAACCCTTAGGGTCACCAGGTGTGGCCCCAAAACAAATAAAAAAAAAAAACCATGTGAGATACAATGATTTTCACATTTTTTCTAAACTATTTTTAATAAAATTTCCATTTTGATGTAACAAGCTATAAAAAACAAATTAGTTTGTCCCTATCAAGGGAGTCATGATACCAACAACAGAGAGTGTGTGAAAAATAAAAGTGTATTGGCACTACAGACAATGACCTGGATTGGACAAACTAGTTTGCCTGGAGCCTAGAGTTGGTCTTATGCCAGGAAACTTCAGGAGTAGGGTCTCCTTGTATTCAGGCCAAGGCTTTTCCTTTCCATGTCCCTCATATTTTGGTGGACCTATGCAAACAATAATTGCCACTCTAACACCGTTTTTACTGTGCTCCTTTGACTCTAATCCGTAAGAAAAACAACCCACTTAAACTTTTGAGGTTAACTTAAACTAATATGCATGTGCATGGAAATGTAAAAAAGTACATTGCCTTCAATGTTTAAGGAATTAGATAAGTTTTATGGCTTTAGATTGCTTTGTGTGCTGCTAAGAAATATTATGTACTACAATCTGGGTCTTGAGGGACAAAGTAATTGTACATGGGTTCTGTTTTATTTTTCTTAATGTTCTTTGGCTGAAAAGTTCAAAGTTAAGATATCAGCAATGGGACTACTGAGAATTCTGTTTATGGGTGATTGTCTTTCCACTGTAACTTTACCTTGTCCTCTTTCTTTGCATCTTTGTTCTCATAATTAAAAATAAAAAAAAATAATAATAATAAAGGGAGCAAGCTTGGGGGGGTGATTAAAGACAATGGTGGAAAGAATAATACTGATGGTGGAATTTGGTGTTGGAACATTTAATGCCCAAAACAACAGTATTCTGAACAATTTTGTAAACCATGGTATTTAAGTAAATTTTTTTAAAAAATTTAAAAAAGAAAAGAGAAAAATAAATATGATTATGTAAGAAATATATCAGGCAACTTCTCAAATAAGCAAAAGGGATGATATTCAAGAAGCAAAGAAACACTAAATTGAATGCATTCAAATAAATTACATTATAAACTTCTTATCATTAGAAATTCTGAAAACTAAATACAAAAGTCAATTTCTAAACTCTCTCTAGAAATTGTTCTTTATTTGTAGGAGAAGATAAATTCCAATAACTTTATATTTATCATATAAAACTATGGAGTCTGGAAGGCGACAGCAAATTTTCAAGAAAATTTTAAACTGCGATTTGATACCAGGCTAAACTGTCCTTCAAAATTAAGAGCCAAAGAGACAGTAGAGTGGGCAAGGTGCTTCCCTTGCACACAAACAACATGGTTCAACTCCTGGCACTTTAAGTGATTCCCCCAAGAATTTCCTGCAGGAATCCCAGAGCACAGGATTAAAGAGACAAAGATGATATTCTCAAGATGAGGGAAACTAATACAATTTGTTGTTATCTGTGTTGTCTTTAAAAAATAGGCACAAAAGTTCTTCAAACAGACGATGGCAATGGAGGTAGGCTGAGAACCTTAGACATTAAAAATGGGAGAGTTAAAATTAGTAAAAGTATTTAAAGGAGTCCCAGTAATTTCATTTTGTGACTGAAGCAAAATTTAAAACATGATCTGATGTGGTGCTAGTCTCAGCAGAGAAGAGTCAAGAGACACACATGTAAATCCAGGGTCATGGTAATACCAACCCCCTGTTCCAAACATGGTTCTGAAACTTCATTCTACAATTACCATCTGAAATTTTCTACTGTTTCTTCCTTTCCCATTTCCAGTTTGGGTTGGGAAATAAGGGGATAGAGAGATGCTTTCTCCTAGCAGTTTGCAAAGCCATGAACATGAAAGCTCCATGAGCAGATCATAAAAAAATTGAGCCACTGTTTAGTCCTGCACTATCAGATACAGTGCTACTGGCTCCTGAATCTCTTTTCCATCACAGAATCCTATTTTTTTTTAAATTTATTTAAACACCTTAATTACATACATGATTGTGTTTGGTTTTCAGTCATGTAAAGAACACCACCCATCACCAGTGCAACATTCCCATCACCAATGTCCCAAGTCTCCCTTCGCCCCACCCGACCCCCACCTGTACTCTAGACAGGCTCTCCATTTTCCTCATACATTCTCATTAGTAGGACACTTCAAAATGTAGTTATTTCCCTAACTAAACTCATCACTCTTTGTGGTGAGCTTCCTGAGGTGAGCTGGAACTTCCAGCTCTTTTCTCTTTTGTGTCTGAAAATTATTATTACAAGGGTGTCTTTCATTTTTCTTAAAACCCATAGATGAGTGAGACCATTCTGCGTTTTTCTCTCTCTCTCTGACTTATTTCACTCAGCATAATAGATTCCATGTACATCCATGTATAGGAAAATTTCATGACTTCATCTCTCCTGACAGCTGCTTAATATTCCATTGTGTATATGTACCACAGTTTCTTTAGCCATTCGTCTGTTGAAGGGCATCTTGGTTGTTTCCAGAGTCTTGCTATGGTAAATAGTGCTGCAATGAATATAGGTGTAAGGAAGGGGTTTTTGTATTGTATTTTTGTGTTCCTAGGGTATATTCCTAGGAGTGGTATAGCTGGATCGTATGGGAGCTCGATTTCCAGTTTTTGGAGGAATCTCCATATCGCTTTCCATAAAGGTTGAACTAGACGGCATTCCCACCAGCAGTGGATAAGAGTTCCTTTCTCTCCACATCCCCGCCAACACTGTTTATTCTCATTCTTTGTGATGTGTGCCATTCTCTGGGGTGTGAGGTGGTATCTCATCGTTGTTTTGATTTGCATCTCCCTGATGATTAGTGATGTGGAACATTTTTTCATCTGTCTTTTGGCCATGTGTATTTCTTCTTTGTCAAAGTGTCTGTTCATTTCTTCTCCCCATTTTTTGATGGGGTTAGATGTTTTTTTCTTGTAAAGTTCTGTCAGTGCCTTGTATATTTTGGAGATTAGCCCCTTATCTGATGGGTATTGGGTGAATAGTTTCTCCCACTCAGTGGGTGGCGCTTGTATCCTGGGCACTATTTCCTTTGAGGTGCAGAAGCTTCTCAGCTTAATATATTCCCATCTGTTAATCTCTGTTTTCACTTGCTTGGAGAGTGCAGTTTCCTCTTTGAAGATGCCTGTAATGTCCTGGAGTGTTTTGCCTATGTGCTGTTCTATATATCTTATGGTTTTGGGGCTGATATCAAGGTCTTTAATCCATTTGGATTTTACCTTCGTACATGATGTTAGCTGGGGGTCTAAGTTCAATTTTTTGCAAGTGGCTATCCAATTGTGCCAACACCACTTGTTGAAGAGGCTTTTCTGCTCCATTTAGGATTTCCTGCTCCTTTATCAAAAATTAGGTGGTTGTATGTCTGGGGAACATGTTCTGAGTATTCAAGCCTATTCCACTGATCTGAGGACCTATCCTTATTCCAATACCATGCTGTTTTGATAACTGTTGCTTTGTAGTACAGTTTAAAGTTGGGGAAAGTAATTCCTCCCATATTCTTTTTCCCAATGATTGCTTTAGCTATTCGAGGGTGTTTATTGTTCCAAATGAATTTCAAAAGTGTCTGATCCACTTCGTTGAAGAATGTCATGGGTATCTTTAGAGGGATGGCATTAAATCTGTATAATGCCTTGGGGAGTATTGCCATTTTGATGATGTTAATCCTGCCAATCCATGAGCAGGGTATGCGTTTCCATTTCCGTGTGTCCTCTCTTATTTCTTGGAGCAGAGTTTTATAGTTTTCTTTGTATAGGTCCTTCACATATTTAGTCAAGTTGATTCCAAAATATTTGAGTTTGTGTGGCACTATTGTGAATGGGGTTGTTTTCTTAATGTCCATTTCATCCTTATTACTATTGGTGTATAGAAAGGCCATTGATTTTTGTGTGTTAATTTTGTAGCCTGCCACCTTGCTATATGAGTCTATTGTTTCTAGAAGCTTTTTGATAGAGTCTTTAGGGTTTTCTAAGTAGAGTATCATGTCATCTGCAAACAGTGAGAGCTTGACTTCTTCCTTTCCTATCTGGATTCCCTTGATATCCTTTTCTTGCCTAATCGCTATAGCAAGTACTTCCAGTGCTATGTTGAATAGGAGTGGTGAGAGAGGACAGCCTTGTCTTGTGCCAGAATTTAGAGGGAAGGCTTTCAGTTTTTCTCCATTGAGGATAATATTTGCCACTGGCTTGTGGTAGATGGCCTTCACTATATTGAGAAAGGTTCCCTCCATTCCCATCTTGCTGAGAGTTTTGATCAAGAATGGGTGTTGGACCTTATCAAATGCTTTCTCTGCATCTATTGATATGATCATGTGGTTTTTATTTTTCTTGTTATTGATGTTGTGTATTATGTTGATAGATTTACGGATGTTAAACCAGCCTTGCATTCCTGGGATGAAACCTACTTGATCATAGTGGATGATCTTTTTAACGAGGCATTGAATCCTATTTGCCAGGATTTTGTTGAGGATCTTTGCATCTGCATTCATCAGTGATATTGGTCTGTAATTTTCTTTTTTGGTAGCGTCTCTGTCTGGTTTAGGTATCAAGGTGATGTTGGCTTCATAAAAGCTATTTGGAAGTGTTTCTGTTTGTTCAATTTCATGAAAGAGTCTTGCCAAGATTGGTAGTAGTTCCTCTTGGAAAGTTTGATAGAATTCATTAGTGAATCCATCTGGACCTGGGCTTTTGTTTTTCGGCAGACATTTGATTACTGTTTTAATTTCATCAATGGTGATGGGGGTGTTTAGATATGCTACATCCTCTTCCTTCAACCGTGGAAGATTATAAGAGTCCAAGAATTTATCCATTTCTTCCAGGTTCTCATTTTTAGTGGCGTAGAGTTTTTCAAAGTAGTTTCTGATTACCCTTTGAATCTCTGTCATATCAGTAGTGATCTCTCCTTTTTCATTCCTGATACGAGTTATCAAGTTTCTCTCTCTCTTTCTTTGTTAGGTTTGTCAGTGGTCTATCAATCTTGTTTATTTTTTCAAAGAACCAACTTCTGCTTTTGTTGATCTTTCGGATTGTTTTTTGAGTTTCCACTTCGTTGATTTCTGCTCTCAGCTTTGTTATTTCCTTCTGTCTTCCTATTCTTGGGTCCTTTTGTTGAGCATTTTCTAGTTCTATTAGCTGTGTCATTAAGCTACTCAGGTAAGCTCCTTCTTCCTTCCTGATGTGTGCTTGCAACGCTATAAATTTTCCTCTCAGTACTGCTTTTGCTGTGTCCCATAAGTTCTGATAGTTTGTGTCTTTATTGTCATTTGTTTCCAGGAACCTTTTGATTTCCTCCTTGATTTCATCTCGGACCCACTGGTTATTGAGCTTGAGGCTGTTTAACTTCCAGGTGTTAAAGTGTTTCTTCTGAGTCCCTTTGGAGTTCACAAATAATTTCAGAGCCTTTTGGTCAGCGAAGGTAGTCTGCAAAATTTCTATCCTCTTGATCTTATGGAGGTATGTTTTATGTGCCAGCATGTAGTCTATCCTGGAGAATGTCCCATGTACATTGGAAAAGAATGTGTATCCAGGTTTCTGGGGATGGAGTGTCCTATATATATCCACTAGGCCTCTTTCTTCCATTTCTCTCCTCAGGTCTAGTATATTCTTGTTGGGTTTCAGTCTGGTTGACCTATCCAGTGTTGACAAAGCCGTGTTAAGGTCCCCCACAATTATTGTGTTGTTGTTGATATTATTTTTCAGATTTGTCAACAGTTGTATTAAATATTTTGCTGGCCCCTCATTCGGTGCATATATGTTTAGGAGAGTGAATTCTTCCTGCTCTACGTACCCCTTGATTAATATAAAATGTCCATCTTTGTCCCTTACAACCTTCCTGAGTATAAAGTTTGCATTATCTGATATTAGTATGGCCACTCCAGCTTTTTTATGGGTGTTGTTTGCTTGGATAATTTTTCTCCAGCCTTTTATTTTGAGTCTATGTTTGTTCTGACTATTCAGGTGTGTTTCTTGTAGGCAGCAGAAGGTTGGATTGAGTTTTTTGATCCATTTAGCCACTCTGTGTCTCTTAACTGGTGCATTTAGTCCATTGATGTTGAGAGAAAGAATTGTCCTGGGATTTAACACCATCTTTATTTCAAAATTTGGTGTGTCTTTTGGGTAGTCTTGTCTTAGATTAGGTCTTTCAGTTTTTCTCTTAAGACTGGTTTTGTGTCTGTGAAGTTTCTGAGCTGTTTTTTGTCTGTGAAGCCATGTATTCTTCCGTCAAACCGGAAAGTGAGTTTTGCTGGGTATAGTATTCTGGGTGAAGCATTCATTTCATTCAGTCTTGTCGCAATATGCCACCATTGCTTTCTGGCATTGAGTGTTTCTGGTGACAGGTCTGCTGTAAATCTCAGGGAAGCTTGCTTGAACGTGATTTCCCCTTTTGATCTTGCTGTTTTCAGAATTCTGTCTCTATCTGTGGGATTTGTCATTGTGACTAGGATGTGTCTTGGGGTGGTTTTTCTGGGGTCTCTTTTGGTTGGTACTCTTCGGGCATGCAGGATTTGATCACATATATTCTTTAGCTCTGGAAGTTTCTCTTTAATGATGTTCTTGACCGTTGATTCTTCCTGGAAATTTTCTTCCTGGGTCTCTGGGACTCCAATGATTCTTAAGTTGTTTCTGTTGATCTTATCATAGACTTCTATTTTCATCTGTTCCCATTCTTTGACTAATTTTTCCATTGTCTGCTCATTTGCTTTAAGTTTTTTGTCCAATCTCTCCTGCTGTATGGAATTGTTATGTATCTCATCTTCCACAGCACCAAGTCTATTCTCAGCTTCTGATACCCTGTCCCAGAGCTTATCCATTTTGTCATTCACTTCGTTTACTGACTTTTTCAGTCCTGTTAGTTGACATGTTATTTCAGTTTGGAGTTTTGTGATTTCTGTCTTCATATTTTCTTGGTTCTTATTAGTGTTCTAATCAACTCGATCCATGGTTTCTTGGAGTCCGTTGAGCATCTTCCATATTGCTAGTCTAAAGTCCTTATCTGAGAGGTTGATTAGTTCGTTGGTCATTATCTGGTCCTCAGAATTGTCATCTTCATTCTCTATGTCTGATGCTGGCCTGTGTTGTTTCCCCATTGTCACACTTGTATTGTGGGTTTTTCTACGTGTTGTGGTGGTATTCATTGTCTATATGATGCAGGCAGCACACTCCTCTGGCTCCTCCCTTTCTGGATGGGCTGACTTGCCTCTAAGGGAGGGGAGTCCTCCGTGGATGAAGCCTCACACTGGGTCAAATCTTAGGCCCGAGCATGCAACAGAGAAGACAGTCCGGAGAGAAATGTTTGCTTCTGTGATATAGCGCCGTTCTTAGTGTGATTTTTCCTTCTTGTTGCAATGGAGTTCTTTCCTTAGAAAGAGTGCACGGCCGCCTAGCGAAGCGGAGCGGCCATGCTCCGCTGGAGCCTCTTTTTGCCCCACTCGCAAGAGTTTCACGCAAGAGGACAGTAGACAGACATAGACAGGTCACACTCACAGTTTTTCACAGTTGGGCCCCACTGGGCCGGTGTACTTTCGCGGATTTTCCCCGCCTGGTGTCACATACAGGGAGCCGGCTTTTGCAAAGCTTTGCCGGTTTTCATGCTCTCAGAATCCTATTTTTTTAAGCTTTGATGGTTCTAATTTAATTTTCAGTTTCCTTGAGTCCTTGATCCCAGTGACTTGTGATTAGAGAGGTGAGTTAGCACCCTGGATCATAGACACTTCTAAAAAAGAAGTGCTCTCAAAGGCCGAAGCTCATAGCCCAGAAGATAGGACATGACTAAAACTCAGTCTCCCACAATCAAGAGCTGTCATGCAGTGAAAGGCATATTCCACAGCATGTGCTTTGCTTGGTCCCAAGTAAGAGTCAGACTTCAATTTCTATCAACAGTATTCACAACTGAAAATCACATTCCAAGGCAAGACCTGTCTCAACTACTTATTTTTCTTATCTTGTTTTCCTCTGGAAGATAATCTTTGGGGATTTTGTGGACATTGTGCTTTATTTATGTTTACCTGGTGCCATATTCAAGTCCCATGCTTAGGAGCTTCTTTAAGTCACCCGAGCTACTTCATATCTGCTGCTACCTATTAAATTACAAGAGAAAAGAGTTTCTTTTTTTAATTTTTTTATTTTTAAGTATGAGAACAAAGATGTTTTTCTTAAGGATTAGAGTCAAAGGAGCACAGTAAAAACGGTGTTAGAGTGGCCTAAATACAAGGAGACCCTACTCCTGAAGTTTCCTGGCATAAGACTAACTCTAGGCTCCTGGCAAACTAGTTTGTCCAATTCAAGTCATTGTCTGTAGTGCCATTACACTTTTATTTTTCACAGTTTCTGTTGTTGGTATCATGTTTCTGTATTAAAGATCCTGGAATCTGCATATCCTTCATTGCAGTCAGGATGGTGCCCAGCGTCCTCTCGTTTCACCTCACAATTAAAGGGCAATGCAGAGAACCCTGTCCTGTAAGCAGTTCGTTGTTCTTGTCAAGTCTTCTTAGTGTTCAGGGAAGTCTCTTTTGAGCAGGTTGATGTCAGAGCCATGGTAGGGTCTTCCCTGGTAGAGGATTGCTTCCAGGTGTTGTTATAAAAAACCTTGGATGTTTCGTAGATAGCTTCCCTGGTTCAGGGGTGAATGGAGGATGCCCATTCTTCTGAGACCTGTGCCTTATTTACTAATTCCCACTAGAAAAAAAAAGTAAAAACCCTAGGCTGCAAAATAAATCCGGGCAAAATTAATATTGCTCAGTGCTCTTCTTACCTCTCATATAAATGTAACATTGATTTCCGCTTACTAATGACAGTTTGATAGAAAGGAACTCATTTCTGAGTCCGTGCTCCTTTTCCTAATGGATCCTGAAACACACCACCGACTGTAAGGCTATATTCAATGGGGAAAATTTGACTTCGTTCTTTTAATTAGTATTGTTATTAGGGCTTCAGTCTTGTCTCGAAATGTCACTGCTAGCGTCCTGGTGAAAAACAGGCTGTGAAATGTTTTCTCCTGTAGCGTTTTCATCTTCACTCTAGCAGATGATTGAATCCATTTTAATTTCTTTGCAAGAGGATCATCGGATGTTCCGTCCCGAGTGATGGTCGTTTTAAAAGCGTAAATGTGCCACTTTCACACTTGGAGGGCCACGTCCCAGGCTCTTGGCTTTGGTTGTTATGGAAATGAAGCGCACCCTCCACCCTAACCTCCACCCCCCAAAACCTTCACCCCAGGTTTCCACCCCCTCGCACCCGCACCCGAGGCTGCACAACACCGCGGGACGAGGCCCTGCCAGGTCTTGCCGCCAGGGGACACGAAAGATCGCCAAGGTGAGCAGGTCCCGGAGGGTCCCCTCACCCCTTCCCGGTCCTTGGCGCTACACAGAGGAACCTCAAGAAATAACTTTAACCAAGTATTCTAACCTGAAGCCCGGACATCATGCTGTAACCTGAAAGTACGGGCCAGTTGGTTTGTCCCTCTACCTCTGCTCAAATGCGCGTGGCACTCAGTAGTAAGAGCGGTGACTCCCAGAAATTTGTCCCGTCCTCTGATTCACAGTCCTCCAAAAAGAGAGGGAGGTCAGGCGAGGCTCGTGATGCCGGCACAGACTCAAGCAAGGACCCCAGGACAGGAATCAAGATCTGTCTTGTCTTTATTTCAAGGCACAGCGAGAGGAGAAGCTGCTGCGTTTGAGCAAGCATGAGAGAGCTGCAAGGCGCTTTTGCAGGTGGCTGGGCCTTTGGTTCTTCTGTTGCTCTGATACCTGGCTCGCCTGGCATTCGCTACGCTGTTGCAGATATTGCGCCTGCAAAGTCCAAGGAAAAGACCTGGAGCAGCTATGATGGTTCCTTCCAACCAAGACGTGACTCCTAGAGAGTTGAGTTCTCTCAGCTGGCACTGTAGAATGTTCCAGGAGCATGCTTGACCCTGTCATGTTTGGGAGAAACAGCTCCTGTCCATTTTACCCCAGAGAGAGACAAGACAAAGGAAGGCTCAAAGGACAAATGCCTCCCCATTCGAGTTTATTCCATTTATGGAAACAGCTGTATGTTTCTCAGGGATGTGATTAGCTCTGGTGACAACTGAACAGCGCTGCCTCACAAAACTAAGGAGGTGAATAATCAGAAAACTCACGACTTCCTCTCTGGAATCTGAAGCCCAGCTTTGGGGACTGGAGTTTGGAGCGGAACCAAACAGACCCCGTCAGAAAGGGGACAGGTGTGCATTGACAAAGATGTCTCAGACAAAGTGAATACCTTGTCTCAGTGCTCCTCCACCTGAGAGGGTTTCATGGGTCTACGTTCCACCCTATGGCCTTGTTTGTCCTTACTCTTGACAAGACAACATTTGGACTTTTTGTTTTTATTATTCATTTTTTATTAATTATTTAAAAAATGCATCACATAGTTGACATAGTTGACCACAATACATCTGTTCCAGATAAGAGAAAGTAAAGTTATTGAAAAAATAGAACAAAAATAAAATGAAAAAAAGAAAAAAGAAAAAGTACAACAGCAAGCACATTTGTGAAAAGTATGGTATCTCCAATGAAATCATTAATACAATGACAGAAGGTTTAGTAAGCTCTTGTTAGTTTTCTATTCTGTTAAATTGGAATGTTCCTTTAAAGATGATAGCATCAAATAAATGAAGTTGTCGAGAAATTCAAAGCACTAATTGCTGATACTACGATGTAGTCAGCTGCTAGGCCTCCTGGAAGATATGGGGAGACAGTGTCCATACTTGCTCCAAAACGCCCTGGTAATATCAGCCCCAAAACCATCATACCTAAATTGTAGTCAGATTGGTGTACCTGAAGGGCATCCTACAGGGTCAATGATGAGGCAGGGTCATCAGGGAACTGGTAATTGTAGATGATGGAGGCAGCAAGAGTGGCTTCAGCAGGGGAGGGAGCTTGGCCCACTCTCTTCTTCTGAGATGGTCATCTTTCTACTACGTGGGCCAGTGTAGCTATAATCTTTCTCTGATTGGTTTATATCTCCTTTGAGAAAAAGAGTGAGTCTATAGAGCTGGCCTGATTTAAACATGTCGATGGAATTCATAGGCGCAGTTACAGCTCCATTTCAATTTTTTGAAAGGAATGTTTTAGACCAGAGGAGAGCAGGTGAGCTTATACAAGCAGTTTAGAAAGTTTTAAAGATTTTTTTTTTCATTTTGAGTTTTTGGTGATGGAGGATGGGGGGAGAGTCAGACCCAATGATACTCAGGGGTAACTGGTTCTGAACTCAGAAATTACCCTTGGAAGTACTCAGAGGACCATATGGATGGCAGGGGTCAAGACTGGATTGGTAGCATGCATATAAGGCAAGTGGACTACCCACTTGTACTACCTGTCAAGGCCCCAGTCCTTAAAGTTTGGCTCCAGAGAGCTGGCATGGATATTTACCAGGCTGTAGTCCTTACTCTGGTCTGGAAATAGACTTACCTGCACAGCTAACCAGTCCAAGATTTAGCTTCACCACTTAGAATCACCTGCACCCAGTGTTGCAAGTCAGCCCCTGAAGAGGTTGACTGATGGAGGGATGAAGGATGAGGTCTTTCCCCTCCAGCTCGGAGCACGAGTCTGCCACCCTGTTCTGAGGTGAAATGGCGGGTAAACAGCTCGCAGTCAGGCTTGTGGAAATATTAGCTTTATTCGGTGGACAAGACTGAAGTCCAAAGTCTCAGCCTCAGTTCCAGCCAAAAAGCTCCTCGCCTTCCACAGACCCTTGTTTTTATCCCCCAGAATCAGGTACCACCCAATGGTGGGATCAGATACCACCCAATGGTGGAAGCAGAATCAGGTACCACCCTAGGGTGAGGACAGAATGCTAGGTCACACCCTAGGGTAGGGCACAATCACCGATCAGGGTAGGGTCAGTAACATAATAATCCCATAAAATGTCTACATACACAACACCAAGTATCTTGGGGTCCAGACCCCCAGCAAAGATGTCACTTTTTCTAGAATTCAATAACCCCATTCTCCTAACCTACTTTCACAAAACTTTCTCAACTAACTTGCTTTAATTTTTAGAACATCTCCAGATTCCTTGTATAAACCACTAACATCCTGTTGCCACCTAGTAAAATGGGGGCAAGGTTACCCAGCACCCACCACTGTAGATTTGTAGTACTTCTGGGAAATAAAAGAACTCTACATATAAACAGTAGTGGTAGAGAATCATAGAGGAAAGCTGGTTTCCAGCCAATTATTGTTATGCAATACTCAGCCAATCTTTGATAGCTAAAAATACATTTTTATATTCCTTTGGGTATTATATATTAAAGACACTGGAACAAGTATGTGATACTGGCCATGTATTTAGAAACTACATTAAATAGGAACACTGGAATAATTTTACACTAATACAATTTTATTTTGCTTTCAATTGTCACATTCATTTTTTAAAATTATTTGGGAGGGTACACCCTATGATGCTCAAGGCTTATTCCTAAATCTGAACTCAGGTATCACTCCTGGCAGGCTCAGGGGGTACCAGGGATCAAACCCAGGTCAGCTTCTAGCAAGCAAATTTCCTATCTGCTAGTTTGTCTCTCCACTGTTTGAAATTTTTTGATATTCATTAGTGAGGAACTATAGAGCTAGTGTAGAGGTTAAGGTGCTTACCTTGTATGCAGTTAACCTCAATTTTATCCGGGGGTCTCAACAGGAGTGATCCCAGAACACAGAGCCTAGACTTGCTTCTAAGCACAACCAGACATGATCCCATCCTCAAGTAAGGGAATTAGCAATGGGTGTTCATCAGCCTTTCCCTACTAAGCTAAGTCCAAACTTTGCTCAATTTTTAAAAGTCTTAATCATTTTAAATGGCATCTCCCTTGCTGGTCTGTCTTCTTTCTCTGAGCAATGTACTGTCCTGTCTTTGGGCTTTTTTCCCCCTCTCTCATATCAACTAGTTGCTCTTTTTTTGTTTTTGTTTATTTGTTTGTTTGTTTTTTATTAGCCAGGAGTGACCCCTGAGCATCAAACGGCCCAAAAAAACCCAAAAAAATAAAAGAAATCGCTCCTGGCAGGCTCGGGGGACCATATGGGATGCCGGGATTCGAACCATCATCCTTCTACATGCAAGGCAAACACCCTACCTCCATGCTATCTCTCCGGCCCCACTCTTTTTGGTCTTAAGGCTCAGCCAGAGAAGAAAAATGGGCACAAAGTTCTTTTCAGATCGAGAATATGACTGTTCTGTTCACCTGAGCCCATCACTGGGAGAGTATGGACACACTCCCACACTGGGGCAATGCATCCTGTGCCATACTCTTTGGTTTCTTCTCTTTTCATCACGTGTGTGAGAGATAGAGATAGAGAGAGAGAGAGAGAGAGAGAGAGAGAGAGAGAGAGAGAGAGAGAGAGAGAGAGAGAGAGAGAGAGAGAGAGACCTGGCTGTGCTCAGAGGCCACACCTGGTAGTACTTGGTGAACTATATGCAGTGCTGGGATTCAAACCAGGGTCATGGCCACAGTTACATGCAAGGCAAGTGCTTTAACCTGTGTACTCTCCCTCCTTCCCAGTCTTCGGTTTCTTGAAGTCAATCTGCCTGGTGTACTCCATCCTCAGAACCTTCAGCCTAATTTTCCTCTTGCACCCTTTCCTCTGATGGGCAACATAGATGCCATCACTATGTTCCAACAGAACTTTATCGTGTTGTATTAAGTAGTGATCCAGTCTAGTAAATGTAGTGGCATAAAATAAGTACATTTAACCCTGATCATGACTTTGTAGGTTAGAAGTAAACATCTAATACAAAATAGGCAAAAGATTTGACAGGGCTGGAGCAGTAATAACATGGTGCTTGCCTCGCACACACAGATCAATCCCTAATACCCTATATAGTCCCCGGAACACCATAACATCCCTGAGCATAGAGCCAAAAGTAACCTCTGAGTACCACCAGGTCTGCCCTACCCCCCCAAAAAAGAATAAAACACATCATGACCCAAGAAAACATAGAATGGCTTTCTGTGTGTTATAAAATGTAAAATAAAAATAATCCACGAGTGGTGAAACACCACCCTCCCAGGCACTGTGTTTCAAACCCCTTAGGGGAATGGGTCTGATAAAGCAGGATAGTGGCAGAGAAATAATATCAAGCCAGTGAGTTAAAGATTCATTGCATTTAGTCTGCTTTTCCTCATGGACTTTCTGCCTCATGACCATGTGCTCTCTGCCGAGCCCCAAGCCAGCACTCCTTTCTTTATTCAAACTAACTAATAATCCCAGGAGAGGGACAGTCAAGTCAGATACAAAAGTATCTAGTGGGCTTTTACTTGTCAAAGGAAGAGAGGGGAACACCTTTGTTTAGGCTTTTGCCTAAGTTCATCTTACAATAAAATGTTTAACAATGTTATCAACAAATTTAAAAGACAACCTGCTATCTATCTAATCCATTTTGAATTTCTAGTAAAGAATGACTATAGCAAACTGGAGAGGATGTGGAGAAACTAGAACTCACCGACAAGGTGGGCATAGAGAATGGCACTGGACACTTTGAAAACAACTTAGACTTCAGCTAAGAAACTGAGGGATCAGAGACAGTTCAATAAGTATGTTGCCAGGCACCGCTGAATGAGACCCAGAAACCAAAGGAGAGGAGAGAGGAAGAAAGTGGAGAAAGAGGGGAAGGGAGGAGAAGAGAGGAGACAATGGGAGACAAAAGGGGGAAAGAACATAACAGGAGTAGGGAGGGGAGAAGAGGAGAGAAGAAAGGAGGGAAGAAGAGGAGAGGGAGAAGAGAGAAAGAGGAGGGGGAGGAGAGGAAATGGAGAAGAGGTGGGGGAGATTAGGGGAAGAGCAGGAAGGAAAGGAGGGGGTAGAGGAGAAAAGAGAGAGGGAAAAAGAGAGGAGAGGTTAGGAGAGGAGGGAGAACCTTAAGGGAAGAGGAAAAGAGTGGAGAAAGGGGAGGGAAGGATAGAAGAGAAGCTGAAGAAGCGGAGGAGAGACAAGAAGGGGGAGAGGTGAGGCAATTACCTTCTGGGTTTTCAAACCTGAGAACTTCAGATGTTTGCATAGGCTTGCACAGAACCCCATGTATGATTATGGAGCTGGGTCTTCCTAGCTTTGATCTTCTGGTTTTGCTGATACCTTCCCTATGGTCTGAAGGTGCTTATGTCCACAACTCTGCATATATATATATATATATATATATATATATATATATATATATGTATATGTATATGTATGTATGTATGTATATAAACAGTGCAACTACAACAGAGTTGGGTACTGGAGGTGATATCTGCCAAGATTTTGTAAATAAAGGTTTACTGGAACTTAGTGTCAGCATGAGTTGACTATAATGCACTCTGAACATGGCCTGGCACACAGAAAATACTCTACAAATGTTTGCAGTTATTATCATTCTTTTGGCATAGGGTCCTAAGAATGTGCTTTATTCCCAGTTTTTAATTTTGCTCTTCAAATATTTCAGATCTTTACTAAATATTTGTCTGACTGATCTGTTCATTTTGGAAGAGACATGAAAAATCTGCCACTGCCTTTATAGACTTTTGTTTTATGTGTAACAGGGAAGAGTTGTTGGGGAAAGCAGTTTAAGATCACTGTTCGTTTAAGATCACCCTTTTAGCAATCATTCCTACATCATAAATTAAACTTTGCTTAGGAGATACACCCAGCAGAGCTCAGAGACTTCTCCTATTTTAGTAATCAGAGATACTACTGGGGGGTGCTCAGGGATCAATCCCAGGGTTTCTACATGAAAAGTATGTACTCCAACCTGTTGAGATTATCTCCTATGCCCATTTTTCTAAAAGTGGTCTAAACTTCCAGGTCTAAACTTTTCTATTATTAAATATTTTTTAAAATCTAATCAGAAACAAACTACTCTTTCTTTTGTTCGCTGTAAGAGATTTGTGTCACATCACAGTCACCATTTCTTGGTTATAGTGTTTTAAGTGTATATCTTATAAATCATGGAACTGGATTATTTTATCTTTTAAATTTTGTTTTTCTTATTATTAGTAAGGTAGTAAATGCAACAGTGCTGTTTATTGTTTTGGCATACAAAATTATTGTATCAAAAGCACCACCAAAATGTCAAAAGTCCACCAGTGTCCCTACATCCCTGTGGTCTACCCCACCTCTCCCTGCTCCCAATTCCATTTACTACATTCTATTGAGTCCAAGCATTTGTCTCCAGTGAACTCTCTCTATTTCCTTTCTTTGTTTCTTTATATACCATAGATGAGTGAGATAATCAGGCATTTGTCCTTCTCCCTCTCATTTATTTCATTAACATGACACATGTATATAGCTGTAACTATACAAACAGAATTTCCCAAAACAGAGACTTTGCCCTACCTTCCTCTTTCCTTTACCCATCCTTTTAAGATATAAAGACCCATCTAGGCTTGATTAGCATAAGGTAGGTATTTTTTTTTTTTTTTGGTTTTTGGGCCACACCCGGTAACGCTCAGGGGTTACTCCTGGCTATGTGCTCAGAAGTTGCTCCTGGCTTGGGGGACCATATGGGACACCGGGGGATCGAACCTCGGTCCGTCCAAGGCTAGCGCAGGCAAGGCAGGCACCTTACCTTTAGCGCCACCGCCCGGCCCCATAAGGTAGGTACTTTTGTCTGTTAACTACATCTGCCCTCCTCCCCCCATGTGGATTGAGTCTGTACAATAAAGATTGTTTATTTAATCATTATTCATTTATTTAATTATTATTCGATCATGAAGAGAAGCTGAAAGCTCCTTGACCCCACGCTTTTCTCCTTTATGCTTATCTTCTTTTTTCTTTCTTTTCTTTCTTTCTCTTTCATTCTCTTTCTTTTCTCTTCTTTCTTTTCTTTCATCTTTCTTTCTTTTCTTTTTTTCTTTCTTTTCTTTCATTCTTTTCTTTCATCTTTCTTCTTCCTTCCTTTCTTTCTCTTTCTTTTCTCTCTTTCTTTTTCTTTCTTTCTTCTTTCTTCTTTCTTTCTCTTTTTCTCTTTCTTTTTTTCTTCTTTTCTTTCTTTCTTTTCTTTCTTTCTTTTCTTTCTTTCTTTCTTTCTTTTCTTTCTTTCTTTCTTTCTTTTTCATTCTTCCTTCCTTCCTTCTTCCTTCCTTCCTTCCTTCCTTCCTTCCTTCCTTTCTTTCTTTCTTTCTTTCTTTCTTTCTTTCTTTTTCTTTCTTTTCTTTCTTCTTTCTTTCTTTTCTTTCTTTCTTTCTTTCTTTCTTCTTTCTTTCTTTCTTTCTTTCTTTCTTTCTTTCTTTCTTTCTTCTTTATCTTTCGTTTTCTTAATTCTTAAAGCTCCCCTGCTTCAGACCCATTCACTCAGAATTGGATTAGAACACATTGGAGCTGTATCAAAAGGGAAAAGTTCATCTTTTCTTATACTTGAGTAATATTCTATTTGGGATATATATAACACAATTTCTCAATCAATCATCTGTTGTGAGACTTTTGGTTTGTGCCAAGATCTTGACTATTTTAACTAATGCTATTATAATAATGAACATTGGTATGTTTATATCTTTCTAATTAGTATATTTGGTTTGGGGGATAGATGCCAAGGAGTGGACTCTGTGGATTATATAATAACTCCATATCTAATTTTTTGAGAAGTTACCATGTTCTTCCTTCCATGTATTAACAGTAGTTGGTGGTTCTTTCTTTCATTGAATCATCACCTGTACTGGTTGTTTCTGGATTTTAATGTAGATTTTTCTCATTGATATGCGGTAGTATCTCATTACCATTTTGATATTTTCTCTAGTAATCAGAGATGACAAATACTTTGTTATATGCCTATTGGTCAACTGGAGAAATGCCTGTTTAGCTATATCTATCCATGTTTATGGGTTTGTTGTTGTAGATAGAGTTTTGTGAGTCCTTTATTATCTAGAATATTACTATTATTACATCAGTTGTATGATGTGCAAATATTCCTTCCCCATTCACTATTAGCACCAAACTTGAGATCCGATCCACAAAGACGATAAGGATTTGGTCAGTAATGCAAAAGTAAAGGAATTTATTGAACTGCCAGCATACTGGGGCTTTACCTCTCACAAATGGCAACCCTTCACAGGAGTTCACAAGTTGTTTTTATAGAGTTGCTGGGGCTTCAAGGTAGGGATAAAACTATAGGTTTTTAGAACATGTTGCATGAGCCAAGTTTAAACTGTTTGGCTGAAGTAGTAAAGGAGAAGTTCTGGTACCCACTGACCTTTGGGTGCAGTTAGATAAGAGTTATCACTCGCAGGCCCCCAGGTGTTGCTAGACATGTTGCATTCTTTAGTTTATTTAATTGTTCTAGCGTATGTCCATGAAGTTTCTGGAACTGGCTGTCTTTCTGGGCCTAGTCCCTGTTCTCTGCAGATTCAGCCTGTCATGGCTGTCCTTATGTCTGAAGCAAAGTAGGGTTACAGAAGCTAAATAGCAATTAATATAAATTTCAAGCTTATATTCTAATATTCCCTTCTAACAAGACATATTTGTAAGCCATAGTTTCTTTTTCAGTACATAAATTCATGAGTTATTTTTAGTACCAGTTGTTTGTTTTGCTATTTTTTTCTTTAACAATGAAATTGAATAATGGAAAATGCCTCTAAAGTCCAAGTCAGGGAGAGACGTCCCTGATGCTCCTGGATGTATTTTGTGGATTTGAATCTAATATCAAGGTCTTTATTTCCAATTAACTTTTATATATGGTGTGAGATCCAATTTTATCTTTGCAAATGGTTAACAAGTTTTCCCAACACCATTTTATTTATTTATTTATTTATTTATTTATTTATTTATTTATTTATTTTTGGTTTTTGGTTTTTGGGTCATACCTGCTTGCTTTCAGGTTCTATGCTCAGAAATCACTCCTGGCAGGCTACAGGGACCATAATGGAGGTCAGAAATCAAACCTAGGTTTGTTACACGCAGGCAAATGCTTTACCTGTTGTACTCTTGCTCCACCACTACCAACACCACTTTTTGTTTGTTTGCTTTGTTGTTTTTTTGGGGTTTTTTTTTTGGCCACACCCGGTGACATTCAGGGATTACTCATGGCTATGCACTCAGAAATCGCTCCTGGCAGGCCCTGGAGAGATAGCACAGCGGTGTTTGCCTTGCAAGCAGCCGATCCAGGACCAAAAGTGGTTGGTTCGAATCCCGGTGTTCCATATGGTCCCCTGTGCCTGCTAGGAGCTATTTCTGAGCAGACAGCCAGGAGTAACTTCTGAGCACCGCCGGGTGTGGCCCAAAAACAAAAACAAAAACAAAACAAAAAAAGAAATCGCTCCTGGTTTGGGAGACAATATGGGACTCTGGGGATCGAACCAAGGTCTGTAGTGGATCAGCCACATGCAAGGCCAACACCCTACTGCTGTGCTATCACTCTGGCCCCACCAACATACTTTTTAAATATATTTTCCTTCCTCCACTTTATGCTCTTGTTACTTTATCACAATTAATTATAAATATTTCTAAAGCACTACTTCTGTTTCTCAATCTAATTTAGTCTGAGATTCTGGTTATATACAGAGATCACACACTATGATTACTATTGTTATATAATATACCTTAAAGTTATATCTCATGGTAATGGAATTATGGGCATGGGGAACCACCAATAATGGCATTATAAATTACAGGCCCTCGGGCAATTAAATTTTTATATTTGTTAAGCCAGGGAATACAATGATTCCACTTGTTTTGTTCTTGGAATAGATTTGGCTGTTCAGAGAGTTTTATGGTTTATTTATTTATGTATTTATTTATTTATTTATTGGTTTTTGGGTCACACCCGGCAGCGCTCAGGGGTTACTCCTGGCTCTGTGCTCAGAAATCACCCCTGACAGGCTTGGGGGACCATATGGGATGCCAGGATTCAAACCACCATCCTTCTGCATGAAAGGCAAACGCCTTACCTCCATGCTATCTCTCCGGCCCCAGTTTCATGGTTCTTAATACAATTTAATAGTATCTGTTTTATGTCCTTGAAGAATAACATTGAAATTTTGTTAGGAATTGCATTGAAACCTGTACTAAATACTGTAAGATGGTCATTTTTAACAAAGTTAATTCTTCCAATCTAAGAACATGTCATATTTTTCCATTTCCTGTGCCCTCTTTTATTTCTTTTAATAGTGACTTAAGTTTTTAATAAGTTTTTGACAGCCTTTGTTAAGTTGATTCCTCAATACTTGATATTTTTTAACACAATTATAAATGGAATTTTTTTTCTTTCTCTCTGGTTGATGGTTTGCACATAGAAATTCTCTGGTATAAAGAATTAGAAAAAGAGGGGCCGGAGAGATAGCATGGAGGTAAGGCATTTGCCTTTCATGCAGGAGGTCATCGGTTTGAATCCCAGCGTCCCATATGGTCCCCATGCCTGACCCTGCCAGGAGCAATTTCTGAGCCTGAAGCCAGGAATAACCCCAGAGCATAACCAGGTGTGACCCAAAAACCACGAAAAAAAAAAAAAAGAATTAGAAAAAGAGTCTTGAAAATTGTAGTTTCAATGCTAAAACTTGTATTTGGTGGATGTGTTGTTGTTGTTGTTGTTGTTGTTGTTCTTGTTTTGGGGAGTTACACTGGCAGCACAAGGGGGTTACTCCTGACTTTGTGCTCAGAAATTACTTTTTTTTTTTTTTTTTTGGTTTTTGGGTCACACCTGGCGGTGCTCAGGGGTTACTCCTGGCTGTCTGCTCAGAAATAGCCCCTGGCAGGCACGGGGGACCATATGGGACACCGGGATTCAAACCAACTACCTTAGGTTCTGGATCGACTGCTTGCAAGGCAAACACCACTGTACTATCTCTCCAGGCCCAGAAATTATTTCTGACTGACTTGGGAACCATATGCTGAGATTCAAACCTGGTTTGGCCATATACAAGGCCCTTCCTATTGTGCTATTGCTCTATGGCCTCTTTACTGATTGTTTTAAAACTGAAGTTATTCTTCTGTTTAAAAAAATCATTTTAGAACTTTTATAATTTTCTATTTTAATTTGAGTAATTTTAGTGGTTTGAGTTTTCAAGATGCATTTCACTCAAGTTTTAAATGTTTATTTATTATATGTAGTTCTGTCTATTATTGGTGTGAGAAAGGTTTACTGGCCTTCTTTAATCTCATTTCTAATAATGAGAACATATTTTAGAATTTTTTAGGTTTATTAATTTCATTTAATTTTTAAAAATCTGTTCAAAGAGAGAAGCCTTCACTGGATCAAACCTGGAAGGCCTGATCTCCAAGCCCTGGTTACAGCAGCAATCTCAGGATGAAGTCCAGTTCCTGCCTTGTTGAAGGACTGGGTATGCCACCCACTCCCATCTACTTCTACTTGAGTTTCAATGGCTGCAGCCACCATCAATTTAAGCAAGAAGTCACTGCTTCACAGAACCTGGTAGGACCAATAAATTATGTCGCTTAATCCCCTATTGACGCATTGTGGGAATGTGCAGATATGAGCCCATGACATCTCTGAAGTTCACAGTACTGACAGCCAAGTAGGACACAGAAATTTGGGTGCAAAAGTTGTGTAAAAGCCCACCAAGATTGATTATCACAAACAATAGCACAGAAAACACTAGAATCTAGCAGCTCAGCTAATCCTCAAACAATAACTGCAGTAACACCATTATAAGATATATGTTGAAGCAAGAAATATGAAGTGAATGATTTTGTGCCTGCCCCCTTGGAAGGCACCTCTGGAAGGTGGTGACTTGGCACATTGGTTTAGGGACAGTCACACTGGGTTGAGATTGGTGTTGAAATATTGAATACCTGAAATGTCTGTATTCTGAACAACTTGGTGAATCATGGTATTTAAATAAAGCTTTATATGGGGCTGGGAGAGAATCTGTCAAATTCATTGATTTTCTCTAACAAAATATTTTCAATTTTGTTTATTTCTGCTCCTAAATTTTTTATTTCACTTTTAAAAAAAATTGCTTAATGTGGCTTATTGTGCTTTCTTTTGTAAATTCTTGAGGAAGAAAGGCAGATGATATATTTTAGCATATTCCTATATTTGTATATACACAATCTATAAGCAGTTAATACTATAAATGTCTAAAAACTTTGTTTAAATATTTCAACAAATTTTCTAATCTTTGGTAAACTTTTACCCTTGAAGTAAAAAAATATTGTTCAACTTCTAAGTATTTAGAAAATGGTGTGGGTTTTTTTTTTAATGTTACTTATTTAGTTTTGTTCTATAAAACCATGATCCATTGTAGGCTAGTTAGTGCAGGCAAGGTAGACACTTTTTCGCTTGTGCCACCACTCCAGCCCCCAAAAAGGCTTGCTTTTTAAAAAAAAAATTTAATTCGGCTATCTCTTCATTTCTTTTTTCCTTGTCCCTTCTTTTCTTTCTTCCTCTATTATTCCCTTCCTTACTCCTTCCCTTTCTTCCTTTTCTTTTTAGTTTTTTTTCTTTTTCTGCTTTCTTTCTTTCCTTCTTCCTTACTTTCTTTTTTCTCATTACTTTGGGGGGTGAGCCACATTACTCAGGGATTATTCCTGGTTTTGTGTTCAGGGATCATTCCTGGCAGTTATGAGGATGACCATATATGTGTCAGGGATTGAACTGGGGTTTGCTATGTGGAGGACAAGAGTATTTACCCTTGTACTATCTTTCTAGCCACAAAGAAATAATTGTTTCTTCCTTCTTCCTTTCCTTCTTTTCTTTCTCCCTCCCTTACTCTCCCCATTTTACTCTTGATTTCTTTTCTTCCTTCCTTCCTTCCTTCCTTCCTTCCTTCCTTCCTTCCTTCCTTCCTTCCCTCCCTTCCTCCTTCCTTCCCTCCCTCCTTCCTTCCTTCCCTCCCTCCTTCCTTCCTTCCTTCTTCCTTATTTCCTTCCTTCTTCCTTATTTCCTTCCTTCCTTCCTTCTCTCCTTATTTCCTTCCTTCCTTCCTTCTCTCCTTCCTTCCTTCCTTCCCTCCTTCCCTCCTTCCTTCCTTCCTTCCTTCTTTCCTTCCTTCCTTCCTTCCTTCCTTCCTTCCTTCCTTCCTTCCTTCCTTCCTTCCTTCCTTCCTTCTTCCGTACTCAGGGCATACTCTTGGTTCTATAATCAAAAATAACTTCTGGTAGTGCATGGGATGCACTACATGGGATGCATAAAATTAAACTCAGGAGAGCTGTGTTCAAGGCAAGTGTGCTGCCCACTGTACTATTGTTCTGGCCTCCGTAGTCCATTTGTTTTAGGCCACTTTCAATAAAAGCATCACAGAGAACAGATAATAGATACAGAGTCCCTACATGGAGCATTTAATACATTAAAATTAAGACTCCATCAGGGCTGAATAGAGGAGGAACCTATTTTATCCCCTATACTGTGTGTAGATTATTTCCTGTGTTAGCGTTTGCTTCCAGACTTGCATCCTACCAGTACCCTGGGATTGGGGCAGTTCTGGTTGCAGGTGCACAGAGACAACAGAAATGCAGACTGATTCAATGGCTCTCTCCTGCCTGGCTTGGTTTATTAATCCTTTGAGGCTACCCTGCCTGCTTCAGACCTATCCATCTGGCATAGAAATACGTGTGTGTGTGTGTGTGTGTGTGTGTATGTGTGTGTGTGTGTGTGTGTGTGTTACAAGGTAAAGTTTTATTTTACAACTGGTGCTTGAACAGTGACCCAAGGACCTGAGAGGATTCCAATGATGGTGATGTCTTGACCCTCTGGTGGATTATTAGCATGGCAGCCTTTTGGGGGTAGTCTGAGTGTGTAGTGTCCTTCACTGGAACTTTAGTGCACATGGCCCATTTTATGAAAATGGCAGAGACTCTCTCAGGTGGGACAGAAACAGGTAGTGAAGGAAAGAGAGCCAAAGACTCTGAGTAGTATCCCAGAAGCCAAGGCCCACCACCTTTCTTCTACCAAAGATGCTTTGTGCGAGGACCTCAGCCCCTCAACCTGCAGCAGCTTATTGAGGTCACTAATGGTGTAGAAGCCAAAGAGAAAACCCCATTTGTAAAGGACCAATAGCAGGGAGATGAGTGGGTCCCCCACCCAGATTCAGACTCAGTTATCAGTCTTTTTCATTCCAGATGACCTCAGAATATGTATATTATTTAGCAATTTATTCTCACATTATGCCTGGAAAATGTTCTAATGTCTTTGTCCACAGAAGTTGATGAAAAAGGTACTTGGATACTATAGACTCTTATTATAGTGCTCATTACAAGACTGTTTTAACAGATTTATTTTCAAATTTTCAAATATATATATCCACAGAAATGTTCCTGTGATTTTGTTTAGAGAGGTTTATGAAAAGGGACTCGAATGTTCTAAGCTTGTATGCTCAGTATAAGAATGTTTAAGAATTTTCGGGGCCGGAGCGATGGTGCAGTGGTAGGGTGTTTGCCTTACATGCAGCTGATCCAGGACAGACTGTGGTTCTGAAGCCCAGGGTCCCATATGGTCCCCCAAGCCAGGAGCAATTTCTGAGCTCATAGCCAAAAGTAACTCCTGAATGAATCTGGGTGTCGCCCAAAAAAAAAAAAAAAAAAAAAGTATATCTGCTGAAAGGTTCTAAGGTTTATGTTCAGAGAAGTCTAAGGAAAAATATATCTGCTGAAAGGTTCTAATGCTTATGTTCAGAGAAGTCTAAGGAAAAAAAAATTGTGATATGGGGCTGGAGTGATAGCACAGTGGTAGGGCATTTGCCTTGCAAGTGGTCAATCCAGGACAGACCCAGGTTCGATTCTTGACATCCATATGGTCTCCCAAGCCTACCAGAAGCAATTTCTGAACACAGAGCCACGAGTAACCCTTGAACACAGTCAGGTGTATCCCAAAAACAAAACAAAAAGAAAAAGAAAAGAAAAGATAAGAAAATTTTTGTGTTATGCATAAGACAAATATTTGGGAAAAAAGCTGATTGTTTTGAGAATGCTGCATTCACAATCTAAGCTTTGAAGCTGTTCACTGTGCCTTTTGCAAAATAACAACTTTTATAAGTTCTGTTTTGAGGTTCCTGCATCTGGAGAACAGTAGAACAAAACTTTTGTAGCTTTTCTCATTTTCTTTTGTTGTTTTGTTTTAAACAGAAAGGTGGACTTATAAGATGATACCCAGCTATTAACCCAAAACAAAGAAGTCCCCCAATTTCCTTTCCTTAAACCTCTTTCTTTGATATGTAAAACCCCACCAGAATAGGCACTTTTGTCTTTCTCTAGAACTTCCCCCTCCTGGTAAATGGGAATTGGTTTAATAAAATAAAGTCAGTTCTGGCTTGCTGGGGGGGTGGGGGGAACAAGTCTCACAGAGACCCCATGAGGCAAAATGTAGACTGACTTCTTGGCTCTCTCCTGACTGGTTTTGTTTATTGATCCTTCACCATTAGTCTACCTGCTTCAGACCCATACACCTGGGGTAGAAATATGCATATGGTGATGATTTCACAATGTGGAGTTTTATTTTATACCCTATTGGTATCTGAGAATTGTTGGAGATGTGGGAAACACTCTGGCCTCCCCACCTTGGAATTACAGTCACCAGAAGAGGGGACCAAGTAAAGATTCAAAGGCAAAGGAGCATAGAGTCCACAGCCTTAGATCCACAGTGAGTATGAAGTGCCCTCTAAGTAAGGTGAGAAAGTGAGTGCTTGTACCAAAAGAGAAAGAGACTCCATTTATAAAATAAATTTGAGCTGAGAGAAGCACATGTGAAGAGCCTTTTGAGTCAGCCATGAGGAAAACTTTTCTACTTGGCTTTGAAAAGCTCTGTGCCCAAGCACACCTGACCACATTACAGTTCCTTCCAAGATATGAAGAGACCAGATTGATCACAGTGACTCTGAGCACCAGGGACAAAATGTCCCTCTAAGAAAAAAGTCTGTCCTCCTAAAAGCACAGTAACAACTGAAAAGAGTTGTGTTGGCAAGAAAATAACTCAAGGAACATATCTAAGCAGCAGAGATGCTGTTTCAAAGAAAGGAAGTGTGTTTTATGCCTGGTAGATAATATGAAATAGTAGTCTATGCATACTTAGTAGTTTATTTTAGAAAGTTATGTCTATATATAAAGGGACAGGTGGGCATGAACAACTAACACATGCATAATGAATATACATAAACACAGGACTATACATAAACACAGAAAATGATGGTAAGCCAGAGCAATAGGACAGTGGCTAGGGCACTTGCCTTACATAAGGCTGACTCTGTTTTGATCTCCAACATCACATATGGTCCCCAGCACCTCCAACAATGGTTTATAGACAGGTTAAAGTCAAGTTATAGCTGGATAACATACTGGTTACAAAAAGGTTGCAATTTGGTTATTGATGAATTATAGCCGGTTTATAGTCAGATTATAGATAGATAGTATAATAGTTGGATTGTTGGTGTGTTATATGCAGGCCATAGGAGGGTTATAGGCAGTTTATAGCTAGGTTATAGGTGGCTTATAACCACCTATAACCAGATTTTAGGCGAGTATTTATAGGCAGGTTCATAAGTGGGTCAGATGCTGACTGTAACTGAATTATAGCCAGTTTACAGGTGAATTATAGGTACATTATAGCCAGGTTCACATTTTCCAAGCCCTGAGCACTTTTGGATGTGGTCCTCCCAAATACTTTCTGACTCTTTGGTTCAGTTAGTCTTTTATTCTGTGATCTGTTTTGAAGATGGCGATAGATAGATAGATAGATAGATAGATAGATAGATAGATAGATAGATGATAGATAGATAGATAGATAGATAGATAGATAGATAGATAGATAGATAGATAGATAGATAGATGATAGCAAAGAGATTTATAGGTTAATTGTTTCAAACATTCCATCAATTTTTAAATACTAATACCTAGCTAATGTGGAGCAGCATAATGGTGAGACCAGAAATCAAAGCAAAATATAAAAAGAGGAGCCCAGTCTATAGAGCTGCTTGGTCTGTTTGAACATATCCTTCACTAGTCTGGCAAATATGTTTCATAAAAATAGCATCTCAGCCTTTAGTTAGCATAGGGACATTTTTGCTACCAAAATGGGAGATTATTTTTAAAATTACAGTCAACAATAATTTACATTTCCCAATGACTCTTGCAAATATTTAAGTATAGTATGTTTTCTAGTATAAAATAGAGATACTTCTTAAATATACACTAAGTGGATATACAAAATTGTATTTCAACAAACCATTACAGGAGCCAGTGTGATAGTACAGAGGGTAAGGTTCTTGTCTTGCAAGTGCCTGATCTGGTTTTGATCTGTGGCACTACATATAATTCCCTGATCCCTGCCAAAAGTGACCTCTGAACACAGAGTCAAAAGTAAGCCCTAGGAGCCGGAGAGAGCACAACGGTAGGGTGTTTGCCTTGAATGCAGCTGACTGGGGAGGGATCATGTTCAATTCCTAGCATCCCATATGGTGCCCGAGCATGCCAGGGGCGATTTCTGAATGCAGAGCCAGGAGGGACCCTGAGAGCCACTGGATATGGGCCAGAAAACAATCAATCAGTCAATAAACTTTAAGAAAATAAAAAGTAAGCCCTGACTACAGCTAGGTGTGCCCCAAAAGCCAAAAGTAACAATAATAAAATTAATTTTTAATTACAATTTGTTCTAAACCAGGAATAGTCTTGAGCATCAATAGGTATGCCCCTTCAAATTTATTAAGTACCAGAGAAAGAAGAGATTTCCAGTTATAAGGAACCCCGACTTTATATCCCACCTGTAATGTTTTAATGTTTATAATAGTCTAAAAAATAACATCCCCACACATTCAACAGTTTCAGAATGTTTCATTTATTTTTAACCACCACAGTGAATTGCTTCTCTATTTATCTTCATCCAGCAATTTCCACATTTAAAATATTAGTGACTAAAATAAGTATTATAAGCTAAACCTTGATACTTAATTAGCTAATTTCTACAAAATATACATCAATTTAAAATGCTTAACATAATAATTAATACATCATCACACTTTTGACAGTAATTTATTATCATCCTAAATGGTAGGACTTTTTGAAATGTGCTTATTTTAGTCTTAATTCTGCTCCAAATTTTTACACCAATCAAGTACTTTCCTCTCAGTAGCCCCAGCTGCTAATTGAATTTTTGTTTTAAAGAAACCATGGTAACACATGTTTTACCATAACACAGAGAGAGTGGAGAAATTAATTCCAGTTTCCCTGGGCAAAATCAAGCCTTCTGTGAAACACAAAGGCAAAAATAAAATTATGGGAGAGCCATTTTTTTAAACACATCATTAAAATAATTTGTGATTGGTGGATGATAACAACACTAGCAACAAACTTGTATATCTTTATTAAAAAGCATTTTTTTATATCCTAGTAAAGTGAGTTGGTTATACTCTGTAATCTGAAGACTATAATTAGCATCAGTCTTTGCCAGAAGCTTCCTGTGTGTTATTTTGCTCTCCTGGCAGACCACTTCCTCCACATGTCCTCCTCCCTGCACCATCAATAATTCCTTTTTGAAGAGTTGAGTATTAAGTTTCAGTTCTCATTTGCTCCGTGTAGTATTGCTCCATGTGTGTTTGCATGTGTGTGTGTGTGTGTGTGTGTGTGTGTAAATGTGTGTGGTCATGTTAATGTTCCTGTTTCTTCCTCTGGATTACCACTTAGAGCACTCCATGTATTTCTTTTTTTGTTTGTTTTTAGTTTTTGGGGTTGTTTTTTTGGGGTCACATCCGGCAGCACTCAGGGGTTACTCCTGGCTCTATGCTCAGAAATCGCCCCTGGCAGGCACAGGGGACCATATGGGATGCCAGGATTCGAACCACCGTCCTTCTGCATGAAAGGCAAATGCCTTACCTCCATGCTATCTCTCCGGCCCCACTCCATGTATTTCTGAGTATGCACATCATCCTCAAGATCAGCCTGTTAGCTGTCTCATTGCCCATCCACATCATGTTCCTATAAGCATTGTGGTATAATTTCCTTGTCAGTCTACATGAGGTTATCTTGAAAACATGCATCCTGTAGGGGGATTCAGAGACAAAAGTCACCATCACCTCCTTTATTTTAAGTCAGAGTTCCAAAAGAAAGTGAATGAAAGTTTAGCTATTGGGGTAATTGGAAGAAAGTGTAATCAAGAGATTACAATCAAGATCAACATATAGGGCCCGGAGAGAATATTTTTGGGGGCCCAGAGAGATAGCACAGCGGTGTTTGCCTTGCAAGCAGCCGATCCAGGACCAAAGGTGGTTGGTTCGAATCCCGGTGTTCCATATGGTCCCCCGTGCCTGCCAGGAGCTATTTCTGAGCAGACAGCCAGGAGTAACCCCTGAACATCGCCGGGTGTGGCCCAAAAACCAAAAAAAAAAAAAAAAAAAAAAAGATCAACATATAATCCAATGGCTGGTGTAATGGCCTAGGACCTTTAATACTTCATCTATGAGTGACTGACCACCCTGGACCTTGCCATTTGAGGGCCAGAAGTTCTTTGGAGGCACCAACAACAGAGAGACCCAGACACTGATATCCTCTCCTGCCTCCTAACCCTCAGAACTCTCTTTAAGGGAACCAGCACACCAGAGAGCAAAAAAGCTGGATCAGTCACACACACAGACACACAGTCACACACACACACACACACACACACACACACACACACACACACACACACACACAAAACACAGACTGGGACTGTGGAAGGGACTGGCCCAGCCAATGTAGCAAATATCATTACAAAATCAATTCACAGAATATTAAAAGCATATACTCCAGTGAGCAACCAAAAATAATGGGTTTTTTTGTTGTTGTTAGTTTAATTTTGGTTCTGGGCCACACCTGTAGTCTTATGACTTATTGCTGGCGCTGCACTCAGGGATCACTCCTGAAGGGACCATATGGTTGTCCAGGGCTTGAACCTGAGTCAATTTCTGAAGGCATGTGTCCTACCCACTCTCCTTTCTTTCCAATTCCTGAAAACAGTTCTTTATGAGTTGTAGGTTGCTGTTTAACCTACAACTCATAAAATGAGTCCAAGATACTTCTTTAACACTCCTTCTATAAAAATATTATTTCTATGCAAAATTTTATTTGTTATCTGGGTTAGATGAAATGTGTGTCATAAATTTGTGTTCATGGATTTGAGTACTATTTTGTATTTTGATGAATGTTTATTATAATATTAATAACAATAATAACAAGTATTATTATTTAAGTATTACTAATAATATTAATAATAACAATAATACATATTATTACTTAACTATTATTAAGAGGCCAGGGAGAGGGCTTTAGTGGGATGGCACAGGCCTAGCATATCCAAAGCCCTGAATTTGATCTCTGACAGAACAAGATCCTTCATATCCCTGAGTATCACATGCTATAAATTCGGTGATCCCAGCAATATGAAGTGCGGTTCTGGTGACCCCCCCCAAGCATCACTAGCCCAAGAAACACCAGGAGTGGTCCCTGTGAAAAAATTAATAATAACCTAAGGTCCCAGTCCAGACCAACGAAGAACAGAATCTCTAAGACTGAAGGTTGGCACTCATGTGTGAGAGAATGGGTTATGTATCTACATGTGTGCAGGAGCACATTCATCTGTAATTCACAATAGAAAAATGAGGTTCTTTCTAGAAGAAATCAGAGCAATCTGCCATCCAAGACCACCTGCTGAAGGACAAGAAAGAGATTAGGGCATCAAGCCCTGGTCATTTTATGTCAGCTCTGACTCAGTTCCGGTGGAGCCAAGGGCTGCAGAGTGGAGCGAAAGCTGTAACCAGCCCTGCTCTGGCACAGGAGTAGCTAGCTAGTCCCAGGCCTCTCTCTTTCTTCTCACTGTTGCTTTTGCCTTCAGTGAAGCTACCCAATACCCAGGAGGGGTGCGGATGTTTTCAATTACTGCTCCTCAGGTGTCCAGTTAGGGAGGTGGTGGCCCAGTGCCAAGACCACTGTGCACTCTGTGATGCCTCCTGCCTCCAGTTATGTTATGGAGGTGCAAGATCAGATGCATAATGTAATGACATTCATTGCTTTATAAACTTTAACTGAGCTTTCTTAAGTGAGTCTTCACTTCACCTTTATGAACTCCCTTTATATGAACTCCATCAAATGCATCGGGGAGTGGACACCTAGCAGTGTTCAGGGTCTATTCCTGGATGAGTGTTCATGAGTGACCCTGGTCATGCTCAGGGAGTCACAGACAGTGCCATACACAGTGCAATGATTAGACCAGGATTAACAGCACACAGAGCAAGTGCCTTGTGTCCCCTAGTATCTCTCAACCCCCACAAACTGCTTTTTTGTTTTGTTTTTCGGTCATACCCAACTGTGCTTAGAGCTTACTCCTGGCTCTGACTTAAGAGAACAAATTAATTGTGTTTCTGGCCCCTCAACCCACTTTTAAAGCAAATATCTCTCTTGTTGATTTAGAGTAAGGGTTAGTGAATATATTTTTGTTTTTGGGTTTTGGGCCATACTAGGTGATACTCAGTGGTTACTCTCAGTTCTGCACTCAGAAATTACTGTGGGCAGAGCTCAGGAGACCAAATGGGATGCCAAGAATCAAACCCAGGTTGGCCATATATAAGAAAAGAGCCTTACTCCCTTGTGTGACCACTGGTCCCCTTGTTGGTTTATTTTAAAACAAATATCCTCTTAGTGACCCTACATTACCTCTTCTACAAGCAGGGCTATACAAGCCACCAAGTTATCTTAAATCATCCAGGAATATGCAGTCCCAGAGCTCTCGCTGTGTCATCCACACAGAAGTTTGTGTGGAGCATGACCTGAGTCAGGCACTGACCGGACACCCTCTCACACATGGACATTTCTGCTGCAATCCCTTAGCACTGAGAGAGAGAGAGAGAGAGAGAGAGAGAGAGAGAGAGAGAGAGAGAGAGAGAGAGAGAGAGAGAGAGAGAGGGGTTTTTGCTGTTACCTGATGCTGGCTGGTGCCATGCGAGCCAGAAATCAAGTTTCTCCCAGGGTTCCTCATGTGATTTTCCATTATCCAGGATTATCCATACCCTGATCCCCAGAACCTGCTACTGTATGTTGTTCAGCAAGTATGAGGAAGCACACCGAGACAAGAGTTTATCATTTGTTACCCAAGTAAAAGCCATCAGAGATGTTTGTGGTAGAAGAAAGAGGGTAAGGAGGATAATAGAATCAGGGAGGCATGTATGAGAAAGGGCGTGTTGTCACTGGCTTTGAAGATGAAGCTGATCAGTTTTTCGGGGTTCAGCCATATTTCAGACAGTTCTTCCCAAAGCCCCACAACTTCTTCTTCACTCCCTGCTTCACTGTGAAATGGCAAGTAATGCAATGAGGTGACAAAAGTTCAAGAACACATGGAGCACTGATGAACAAGCTCAACGTGTCAGTTCTAGCTGCTTCTTTATAACACTGTGCTGGAGACCCCAGACCCAGCATCTAGTTGTCAGGCCAGGCATTGCCAAGGCCAAGTACCACTAGAAGTAGCCAGTGCGCTCCCAAGTACTGCAAAGGAAGATATTCCCCCACCAACCCAATAATTTATGTCCACACAGAATTTCACACACAAATTGGTCGTAGGACACTTATTCATGAGAACCAGATAATGGAGGTAAACCTGTCCAGTGAGAAATTAATAAATAAAATGTGGCATCTATACAAAGGTATTCACCTTCAAAAGGAATGAGATATAAACCACATCTGCTCCATAGAGATGAGCCTTGACATTACAATGAACAAATGAAGCCCAACATGAAAGATCATGATATTTTAAGTTATTTGAAATTTCATAAACTACTTAACATCATATTTATCATATGTCTAATGAAGAAAATTATAATATTTAATACCTATATTAAATACTTGGAATAGGCAAGCACAAAGAGACAGAAAGTAGGAGAGAGGTTTCCAGATAATGGGGTTGCCAAGTAAATGCAGAAAAACAGCAAATGGTCAAGGATGTTTCTCTTACAACTATTTTGGAATTACAGAGTGCTGGTGGTTACATAACCTGTGAGCAATGAAAACCACAGAACTGTATATCTCAAAAGGGTGAACTTAGAACAGTGAATTATGTCCATATTTTTTAAACATTTTTATTAAGATACTGGGATTTACAATACTTTTGCTTATACCTTTCATGTATACATTATTCCAACTCTAGGAATAACCACTGAGCACCACCAGATGTGGCCTAAAAATCAAACAAAAAGGAAGACTGGGTTGAACGTTCATTTTGATGACAAGAAAATGAATAAGACAGAAAAAATAACCTACATAAAGTCAGAAATGATGTTGAACCCAAATTCTTATTCAGGTGTCAATACAATAGCGAAATTTAAAAATGGACACAATTGAAGTGTTCACAAATGAAAGAACTGGATAAATAGGGTTTATCCATTCAGTTAAATAACATCAAAGCTGAAAAAGGAGGATATTTTATTATATGCTATAATATGGATAAACCTTGGGAATACTATGCTAAGTAAATTAAATCACAAAATATAAATCTTACTTAATTCCACTTGTATGAGGTACTTTGAATAGACAAATTCTTGAGATTAAAAATAGAATTACGGGAGAGAGGATTGAGGATCTACTGTTTAATGAGGAATTTAAGTTTGGGATGATGAAAAAATTCTGCAGATAGATAATCATGATGGCTGCACAGCAGTGTGAATGCACTGATGGCCACTGTGAACTGTAGCCTTAAAAGTTATAACTTCCATGGCATGTGCATTTGGAAAGACTATATATATGAATTGCAGGTATCAAACACCAGTTGATCTTATGCAAGGCAAGTGCCTTCCCTGTTGTCCTCTCTCTCTAGTTTAAGGAGCTTGTAGTTTCTGGGTTCCATTTGTATCTTGACTCCCATATTGAATGAACTATTCAATTTTAGTTGTTTTCTGTTGCATGTAAGCAAAGTAGTCCCAAGAACTCCAGAGAAATTATAAAGACTGGAGACTAGGGACTGATATCTGCACTGAAGTAAGATGATTACTGGTGAAAAATAAATAAATGTATCAACTCAGATAGGATAAGAGACATTCCAGTAAGTCTTCTGTGTGGGTTGCCTTGATAAGCTCTTGACAGGTATAATAGTACCTTTGTGTCTGGTGTGTTGGTTGAATTGAGGGTGTAGAAGAGGTATTAGGTTCCCAGGATAGAAAAGCTAACCTAGGATACAAAAGGAAAAAAGCCTGAAAGTTAGTTTCTGTCCTGCTGTAGTATCTGAGTGAACAGGCCAAGGAAACCATATTAGCACCTCTGCAAGTTAGCAGTGCCTGGCCCCTTGTCAGTAACCATAGTAACTACTGATATGTGGGCAACAATTAAATGAACAGCATTAACTTTTAATGCTTGTACAGCTAGTTTAACCATTCTTTCCTGAGCACCAGAGATTTTTAACCCAAAAGAAGGCGGTGGGGAGGGAGCTGAATCATAGAATTTAATGAGGACACTACAGATTCCAACAAAAAATTGAAAGCAAGCGATAATTAAAACTAATATGTTTTAGTCTTGAAACTAACCTATCATGCTAACTCTGAAGTTCATTAAATGGAAACATTTTAAGAAACTGACTCAGAGCACTCCATGAGAATCAGGACACTAGAAATGTAGACACAAATTAGAAATTATGCATTAAGGTAGAGCTATGTCTCATCTTTGAAATAGTTGAAATCTAAATAGCATTAGTTCTGAAATTTAAAAAAAAAAGAGAGAGAGACATTGAAAGAAAACAAGTTCTTGCTGCCCAGTGTGTGGTTTAAAACCCATGAAAAAGTCTTCATGATATTTATGTCATTGAATACTTATTTATTCTTTTAATTTTATACTGTTTTCAGCAACTAAGATTTATGGTTATATGTCCCTTAATAATGGTACTATGTACCCAAAAACATGGTTAGGGTACAGCAGTCAGAGAGCTTACCTTGCATGTAGTCAACCCATGTTTGATCCCCAGAATCCCATTTAGTCTCCAGAGCTTCATCAGGAGTGATTGATTTCCTGAGCATAGAGCCTAGAGCATTGTTGGGTGTGGGGCCTGCCCCTCCAAAAAATAAAAAATATAATAGCAACAAAAGGAAGGGTCATAAAATATTTTTGTTAAAAATAAATAAAATGTGTTTCTTGAATCTGATAGATAAGTGAGACTATTTTGTCTTATCTTTCTCCCTCTGACTTATTTCACTCAGCATAATAGTTTCTATGTTCATCCATGTATAGAAAAATTTCATGACTTTTCCCTACTAGCTGAATAGTATTCCATTGTGTATATGTACCACCGTTTCTTTAGCTACTCATCTATTGTTGTGCATCTGACAGAATAATCTCACTCAGACATGGGATTTAAGGAAAATAAAAGACAGTAGTGTAATAATATCCACAGACAATAGAGATGAGGGCTAGAAGAACCGGCCCACTATATGAAGTTTACCACAAAGAGTGGTGAGTGCAGTTAGAGAAATGACTACACTAACAACTACATGACAATGGTAATGAGTGATAGAAATAGAATGCCTGTCTCAAATACAGGCAAGGGGTGGGGGAGGAGGGAGATGGGGGCCATTGGTGGTGGGAAGGTTGCAACCGTGAAGGGGGTATTTTTTATAACTCAAACCCAACTGCAAGCATATTTGTAATCATGGTGCTTAAATATATTATAATAAATAAATAAATAAATAAATAGAAAAGTTTTTTTCCCTAAAGCAAACTGGAGCATAGTAGATATACTACAATAACTAATGTATGTAATTAAACATTTTATTTCCAGAAGCTCTGAATTCAGATACTGAAACACTAACACAGAGTCTGAAGGAAGCATAACTGTGACAAATTAAAACTGTGAAGCTCAGTTTGTTACAATGACTAACCACAGGGTATCTCTGGGTATGGTTACAAAAAAAAAAACAGTGCTGTGCTTCATTAAAAATTGAACTGAGGGGGCTGGAGAGATAGCATGGAGGTAGTGCATTTGCCTTGCATGCAGAAGGATGGTGGTTCAAATCTCAGCATCCCAAATGATCCCCCGAGCCATCCAGGAGCTATTTCTGAGTGTAGAGCCAGGGAGTAACCAACCCCCGAGCACTGCTGGGTGTGACCCAAAAACAAAACAAAAAAAAAAAAATTGATCTGAAGTGTGAGGTTTTGGGTTTTTAGTAGTACCTAAGCACTGAAGGAAGCATTGTTTCTAGTAAGAACCTTTGAAAGCAGGTTCCAGAAAGGTGTTCTCTTCTTTTGCTTTTGCCTCTTAGCTATTATTATTAACTTTTTATTTTGGTTTTTAGATCACATCTAGCAGCGCTCAGGGGTTACTTCTGGCTCTGTGCTCAGAAATCACTCCTGGCAGGCTCAGGGGACCATATGGGATGCCTGGATTCGAACCACCGACCTTCTGCATGCAAAGCAAATGCCTTACCTCCATGCTATTCTTCCTGCCCCCCTCTTAGCTATTTTTTAGTTCAAGTATTAAGAATTGTCCCCTGGGGCCGGGCGGTGGCGCTAAAGGTAAGGTGCCTGCCTTGCCTTGGCTAGCCTTGGACGGACCGCAGTTCGATCCCCCGGTGTCCCATATGGTCCCCCAAGCTAGGAGCAACTTCTGAGCACATAGCCAGGAGTAACCCCTGAGTGTTACCGGGTGTGGCCCAAAAATCAAAAAAAAAAAAAAAAAAAAAAAAGAATTGTCCCCTATGGGGCCGGAGAGATAGCATGGCGGTAAAGCGTTTGCCTTTCATGCAGAAGGTCATTGGTTCAAATCCCAGTGTCCCATATGGTCCCCCGAGCCTGCCAGGAGCGATTTCTGAGCGTGGAGCCAGGAGTAACCCCTGAGCGATGCCGGGTGTGACCCAAAAACCAAAAAAAAAAAAGGGGGGGGAATTCTATAAGTCTATTACTAACTAAACAGTTGGCCCTTGATATCTGGCATTGGAGTAATATTTACAAGAATGTGGGCAAATTCTGTAGGGTTATTTATTAACTTGTACTCAGAACCCCAATATTTACAAACCTACATAGAGCAAAAGCCAAAGGACCCTATCTATGCACAGTCACAGTTCAGGAAGCAGAGATGCAGCAAAGACCTCCTTGGCTAGAACACAAGAGAAGGTGCTTGGCTTGCATGCAGCTGACCTGGGTTGGATCCCTCGAAGCATATTTGGTCTCCTAAACACACCAGGACTGATGCCTGAGTTCAGAACCCTGAGCATAGCTGGGTATGATCCCAAACCAGAAATCCACAACTTGCAAGACCAAATGGATCATTAAAAGACATTGGAAGAAAAGTGTTTGTACTATTGTTCTTCACCTACTGTCGAACCAGCCTTTCCAAGGATGCCACCTATATAACTCCCTTGAAAAGTTGTAAATATGGGGCTGGAGTGACTGCACAGTGATAGGGTGTTTGTCTTGCACGCAGATGATCTGGGACGGACCTAGGTTCGACTCCAGGCTGTTGTATTAATTACTAAATATAAAGTCCTAGTGTTGTGGTGAGGTCTTCCTCAACTTGGCCCGGAGCCAACAGCTTCTTCGGCCAGTAGGTCTGTAGGTTACAGAGTAAGGTGAAGAAATGATTTCACAGGCAGTCAGTTGAAGCTTCAGAAGATAGCCAGCTTTATAACAAGGTCCTAATCACCATGTGCATTTCCCACATGGTATCTAAACTAAGCAAGATCCAAGTGAGATCAACATATGGAATTAGGGGAAGGGTACACTAAGCATCCCATTTGGTCTCCCTAGCCAGTAGTGATTTCTGAGCACAGAGCCAGGAGTAACCCCTGAGCACCATCGGGTGTGGCCAAAAATAAAACAAAAAAGAAAAAAAAATTGTAGACATTGGGACCAAATGGGGTTCCCAGGACCCCACAGGATGCCAGGAGTACATGAGTGATTCCTGAGCAAAAAGCCAATAATCAGCCCTCAACCTCACCAAGTGTGGCCACCCCCCCAAATAAAATAATGGAAAACAAAAGAAAACAAATCTTGTAAACAAACACCTTCGTAGGAATGCACTTGTTCTTGTGTTCCTGGAGCTTGTTTCCTCATTGTTTTCTTCCAAGGTCCTTTTCTTTGAGTTATCCTAGCATTTTGCTGGGTGGTCTGCATCCCTGTCACAACCCTATGAGGAAACCAACCAATACTGTCCTGTCAAATACCAACCTCCCCACCACTCTTTGGTTTGAGAGCTCTGAAGTTTTTCCGTGGCATCTACCAAATTTGCTGCCACAATCACTGCTTCTCTGCTCATCCTCCCAACTCCTCCTACTATATGTGGGTGTTAACTCTGGCTTTGGACAGGGTCTTCCTGGGGACAGACTGTAAATCCACACTAGCCAGCCCATCTGTCCTTCTGGCACTGCGCCAATCTCATAATTAAATGGGAATTACTCTTCTGCTCCTGGGTTTGGGGAGTGAAGGGAAGGGAAAACTGTATAATAAAGCTTTTGTCTATCATTTCTTCAAGGTCCCCTCAAGACACAGTCGCTGGAAAAGTGACAGATGTCACAGACAAAAGAGTTAGGAGCTCAGCATTCATGCAATGTCCTTTCTGGGTGCGTGGTGACCAGTTTGCCTGACACTGCCCCCTTCTACCATTATCATCCTAAAAAGATCCATTTTGGGAAATCCATCAGCCCAGATAAAATAACCTGATCAAGCCAGATCATGCATTACATACCACCCACCTTGCCCCCTGGATTGCTAGTGTAACAGGACCCCTTTGTATATAGCTTGTTGTAGATTGGGTTATCTTGATTTTGTTGTCATTGACTTTGGGTTTGGTTTAGGTCTGATCATTTTTATTTCCACTCAATGATCATGCCACTGTTTGCTTCTGGTACCATCCACTTTTTTTCGCCCTCAATTTATTAATCAGAACAAGATGATTTAAGTTCTGTAGTTCTTTTGGAAAAGAAAAATAAAAACAAGAAAAAAAAAGAAAGGCTGGGAGGAGTCTGTCTAGAAGTTATAAATATAAATTTAAAAGAAGAAAGAAAAAGAAAATAAAACAAACCAAAACAAGCAATGACAAAAAAACAAACAAACAACTAAGAAGAACCCAACACCAAGAAAGATAAAAAAGGAAGGGGGACTGCTGTGGCAAGGTTTTTTTTGTTTTTGTTTTGTTTTGTTTTGTTTGTTTTTGCATACGCACAGTAAATATTGGGGAAATTAGAAAAGGAAATTCCTTTGGCCTAAGAGATACAGGGTTTCTCCACCCTTGAGGCATACTGTCATGGAACAATTACAGGCTCAAGATAGGATCATTGTCATACTCCAAGGACTTTTTATGGTGCCAGGAAACATTCTGCTCAGTATAGCTGTCAAAATCAGTCCTCTGTAATTACAAATCCTGGTATTTGCACAGGTCATAGGATGAAGTCTAGGGTACTGTCTTTCTTTTGGGATTCAGAAGTTCTGCTCGGTCACTTTTGTTGTAGTCATTCTTCTGTAATTAGTGATCTTGATTTTTGCACAGATCCTAGGACAGAACATAAGAACATCTTTATTTATGGTTCCAGACGTTCTGCTCAGTTGCTTTTGTCAAAGTCAGACCTCTGGAGTTAGAGTTCTTGGTTCTTGCACAAATCCTAGACCAAAGCCTAGGCTAGGGTCTTTCTTTTTGGTCCCAGGAAAAGTTCTGCTAAGTCGTGGTTGTCAAAGTCAGTCTTCTGTAATTAGTGATCTTGGATTTTTGCATGGATCTAAGAATGGAGTGGAGTGGTCTTCTGATTTCATCTTATCATTAGGTGATGAGGTAGGGCAACCTGCTCTTAGATCAAGTCGTTGCTGTTTCCTCATTGTCAGGGTGTCATATCAACCTGGTGCTAGTTTGTGCCAGAGCAGTATTAGGCACTCCCTAGAGGGTGTTTGATTCCTGGTGCTGTTGCAGGGAACTGTGTCGGTTTTATGGTTGGGATCGGGGTTTGGGGTTGAACAGTTGCTGTCCAAACACTTGGAGTCTAATTGAGTCCCCATGACAAGTGTCCAGGGTAGGAGATGACCCTGAATTATAAAATTTATGGGTTCTTATCCCTATTAGATAAGAGCTTGTTACTATACATAAAATTTCCCCTTCTTTAGTATGCCTATGCAAAAGGGAATGCTGGTGCTTTTGAGGATAAGAATGATAGGCTATACATTCCCTATGCCCTGATTTTGACCTGAGCTTTTATACCAAGCAAGACTTTTTCTTCTAGAATTTATTACCAAGCAGAACCAAAACGAGAGAAATTTAAAAAAAAATTTTATATATATATATATACATACACACACACATATATATATATATATATATATATAAAGGATGAAGGAGGCTACCTTTACCTTGTGAAATAAAAACACTAAAATGTATAACTGTTGAGGTATTAAACTTACAAAGAAAATATAGATATCCTCATTAAGTCTTTTGAGTTATTCTTGGGGGTGGGTGAGATCCAGGACACATTTATTTTCATCCCACACTGTGGTTTTATTGAGTTTGAGAAATGGTTTGCAACAATAGTGATCAGGTAGTGTCCTTGAGCTGAGGTTCCTTCTGGAGCGGAATCCTGTAGCATGCAACAGTCCACATTGTGGGGGCGGTATGTAAGAAGAAGGGCCACATGGTATGAATCATTGGGAGTGGTGGCTGCAGGTTCTTGCTGGGACACAAGATGTGGGACTGAGAGGGTGTCTTTTCATTTTGGGAACTGGGTAGTGACTTATTGGGGCAGGAGGTTTGTCTCAGGACCTAATAACTTAAAAATTGAGGGAAATGGGGCTGGAGCAGTGGCGCAGCAGTAAGGTATTTGTTTGCCTTTCACATATATGACCTAGGATGGACTTCAGTTCAATCCCCTGGCATCCCATATGGTTCCCCAAGCCAGGAGCGATTTCTGAGCACATAGCCACAAGTAACCCCTGAGTGTCACAGTGTGTGGCCCCAACACAAAACAAAACAAAAACAAAACAAAACAAAAGAATTGAGGGTAGAGACGGTTAAATAGGGGAGATATCAGATCAGGATTGGGGTGACAAGAGGATAAAAGAAGTTCAAAGGGGGAGGTGGAATAATATATAAGAGGAGCTATATACAATATAGGCATGGATTGTTTGCAATATAGGTTGGTCAGACATAGAGGAGTCACTGTATACAAACTCAAGCTCGCCTATAGGCACACATTAGAGATCTATTCATAAGTGGCTATTGGAGGCCAGACCTCATAGGTTGGGTCTGAGTACTTAAGAAATACTTGAATTAAGAAAAGATAAATAGGGTCCGGGCGGTGGCACTAAAGGTAAGGTGCCTGCCTTGCCTGCGCTAGCCTTGGACGGACCGCGGTTCGATCCCCCGGCATCCCATATGGTCCCCCAAGCCAGGAGCAACTTCTGAGCACATAGCCAGGAGTAACCCCTGTGCATTACCGGGTGTGGCCCAAAAACCAAAAAAAAAAAAAAAAAGATAAATAAATGGCTAAAATATAGATTAGGAAAGAAAGAGAAAATAAAGAAGAGGGAAAAATAAAGAAAACATAATTAAAAATTTGGACACCCTAATTTTGCAATTTGGCGCTCAACCATATAAGATACAATATACAGTGCTCATTATGACAATGTCTTGATAAAATACCCCAATCTACCCACTTCCCTTTTTATTATGTCTTCCATTAGAACCTAAAATATGACCATTTAGACCACTGAAACAGACAACTGCATACCCCAGACTTATGTCACAGGACCAACACATCGAGTACGTTATTGCAAATTACTATTATCTCTCTTCCCTTTTTTCTCTTTTTTATTTCATATTTCTTTCTTCTCTTCAATTCAATAGACGTTAATATTATATCATAAAGCCCATGTTGTCAGTTTCTTTTTAGGAAAGGAACCTCGATGCACAAGACACGGCGGACAATACTTCACAGGGTAGACATCTCTTATAGTGCTCACTACCATATTGCTTAGTACTCTAGACGTTAAAATTATGCTTATCCTAAAATGCTCCAGCTACAATCTAACCCTGAAAGCTTAATTTAGCAAAGTTCACCTGTGCCATTGATGAGAAAATGGAAAAACTTCCCACTCCGAGGCACCAGCCCAATTTTTTTTATATGTGCATTTTTAAAAAAGTATTCTGCTTTGCCTTTCCCAGATCATGTTTTCAATTTTATTTTATTTTATTTTGGTTTTTGGGGCCACACCCGTTTGATGCTCAGGGGTTACTCCTGGCTAAGCGCTCAGAAATTGCCCCTGGCTTGGGGGGACCATATGGGACATCAGGGGATCGAACCGTGGTCCTTCCTTGGCTAGCGCTTGCAAGGCAGACACCTTACCTCTAGCGCCACCTCACCGGCCCTGTGTTTTCAATTTTAAATGTCACTACAAAAATAATGTGTTACAAATACTGCAGCTGTGACTCATTGCTAGAAAGGTCCCACCTGAAGTCACTTTGATTCCTAAAATAAGTCAATTCATGTTTTTTTATATATTACATTTTCCTTATTAAAAGCTTTTGAGTTTCCATGTTTTATTTTCCAAACAAATGTCCTTTAGCAATTCTTTTTCTCCTCTAAAATGAAAGAGAAGTAATAATGACAAAGTAAAAGCCCTCTAAGTTGGTGGGGGTTAGCTGACCTTCTGTTTACATTTATCAGAACCAAACATTTTTTGAGATAAATACTGAATTTCTCTACTGAATTAAAATGTATCCATATGCAATCTGCAACAAAGAACAAAGAAATTCTACAATTTCCATACAAAAACCCTAAATTTTCTACCACGTTTTTGAAGATGTTAAAATCCAGTGAAATATTACATTATTTTTTTTCTTTTGTTTTGTTTTGGTTTTGGTTTTTGGGCCACACCCGGCGGTGCTCAGGGGTTACTCCTGGCTGTCTGCTCAGAAATAGCTCCTGGCAGGCACGGGGGACCATATGGGACACCGGGATTTGAACTAACCACCTTTGGTCCTGGATCGGCTGCTTGCAAGGCAAACGCCACTGTGCCATCTCTCCAGGCCCAAAATATTACATTATTAATAAACATATTTTAAGAAGTATTCTTCAGGTCGGAGAGATAGCACAGTGGTAGGGCATTTGCCTTGCACACAGCTGATTCAGGATGGGCCCTGGTTTGAATCCTGGCATCCAATATGGTCCCCCCGAGCCTGTCAGGAGTGACTTCTTCGCTCAGAGCTAGGAGTAACCTCTGAGTGCCGCCGGGTGTTACCCAAACACCAAAACAAAAACAACAACAACAAAAAAAAGTATTCTTCAACTGTTTTTATTGACCAGCAGATTTGGAAATGACTGCAGAGGGAAACAAAACTGAGACTGCAGTGGACCCAAGGCAAGAATATGGCTAAGCATCTCCTTGTTTCTCTCCAGTTGTGTTTCCACCCTTACAAGACTCCCTCCTGGCTTATCAAGTGCCCCAGGCAGACAAGAGATGACATCACTTAAATATACCAGTCTGTGGGGCCGGGTAGGTGGCGCTGGAGGTAAGGTGTCTGCCTTGCAAGCGCTAGCCAAGGAAGGACCGCGGTTCGATCCCCCGGCGTCCCATATGGTCCCCCCAAGCCAGGGGCGATTTCTGAGCACATAGCCAGGAGTAACCCCTGAGCATCAAAGGGGTGTGGCCCAAAAACCAAAAAAAAAAAAAAAAAAAAAAATATACCAGTCTGTACTACTACCAGTCTTGCAAAAGTAACTGGACCTTCTCCAATTTCTCTTTGCCACCCACCGTAGATAAGAAAATGGAATACCAAAGACAACCAGAGATTTATTAAAAAGACTTGATTTCACACCACTTTTGTCATGTGCTCCAATGAAATGAATAACTGCACCAAAATGCATGGGAAACTTATAGAAAATGCACATGGGGCTGGGTGTGAGTAATTTGCACTTACAGCAAATTCCTCATGACTCTCTATGTCTAGGCTTAAAACTCCAGACTCTGATCTTCAAAAAAAAAAAAAAAAAAAAAAAAAAAACAACTTTCAGACCCTTTCTAAGAAACATCTTAGGGGCCTGGAGAGATAGCACAGCGGTGTTTGCCTTGCAAGCAGCCGATCCAGGACCAAAGGTGGTTGGTTCGAATCCCGGTGTCCCATATGGTCCCCCGTGCCTGCCAGGAGCTATTTCTGAGCAGACAGCCAGGAGTAACCCCTGAGCACCGCCGGGTATGGCCCAAAAACCAAAAAAAATAATAATAATAATAATAAAAATAAATAAATAAATAAATAAATAAACATCTTAATAAAACTAATTCAAGCCATGCCCCTGGAGAGGTTCCTTCCCAGCCTCCTCTCTATGAAAAAATTTAGTGAACACGTCATGTCTTGAAAAGCAAAAATGCAACTATCTTTGAAAGAAATATCCCATCTGAAGGGGCAAATTAAGTCAAAGAGAGAACAACAAAAGCCTGGTAGTTTCACTAATATGTGGCAGATAAAGAATCAAAACAAAGGAATGGACAGTAGCCAATAAAGCCCAACCATTGGACTCTCAACAGATAAAGTTTTCCAAGCTGGGGATGGGAAAACAGACTAGAAGTGCCGTGAGACAGGTGGCTGAAGAGTTTAGGTACCTTGGCAATAGTGGAGTCTACAGAGTGGAATGAAAGGGTAGAGTTTCAGGTCACTTAGTTAATGGTCCTTTTCAATCTCATCCACTGAAAGGGGATCTAGTCAAATAAAGTAGTGGGATAGTTGGGAAATGGCAGCAGATGAAAGGACGCCAAATATTTCTTTGAGGGGCCGGAGAGATAGCATGGAGGTAAGGCATTTGCCTTGCATGCAGAAGGACAGTGGTTCGAATCCTGGCATCCCATATGATCCCTTGAGCCTGCCAGGAGTGATTTCTGAGCATAGAGCCTGTAGTAACTCCTGAGCGCCGCCTGGTGTGACCCGCCCAAAACAAACAAAGGAACAAACAAAAAACCAAAAAAATTTCTTTGAAAGGAAGTCAAGGAATTCTTTCTTTGCCCTCTCACCTGCACCCAAACAGATGGCAGGACAGCCATCTATGTACAAATAGCCATGGCTGGAGACTAAGGAAAGCTGAGAGGCTACGCAACTTCTGGGGTAAATACTAACGTGACCCAGACACAGCTTACAGAGCAGCAGGCCCCATAAAGGGAACACAGGTGACAAGGCTCCAACTGCAGATTGCAACTGCAGGCCTGACACCTTAAGTATTCTGAGAAATGGGATATGTATACTGGTTAGAGAATGGCATAGGCACACAAGACAAGCCACCTTACACTGGGGGTACAAGGGTATCAGATGGTGAGGACTGTACAGGGCATTGATGTCCTACATGGCTATAAGGAGAGGCCTGAACCTTAGGGAGGGTCTCAGACCTGTCACTTAAAACTGTACGATAAATCTTAACTTCTTGTAGGGGACAGGGATGTCTGGTGATGCTCAGTGGTTACTTCTGGCTCTGAGCTCAGGAATATCTTTTGGTAGGGTTCAGGAAACCATATAAGATACTGGGGGCGGGTGGGCCGGAGAGATAGCACAGCGGTAAGTTGTTTGCCTTGCATGCAGAAGGACGGTGGTTCAAATCCCAGCATCCCCCCTGAGCCTGCTGGGGGCGATTTCTGAGCGTAGAGCCAGGAGTAGCCCCTGAGTATTGCCGGGTGCGACCCAAAAAAAACAAAAATAAATAAATAAAAAATAAAAAACAAATTAAAAAAATATACTGGGGACAGAAATGGATCTTAACTGGCCCAATTGTGTCCAAGGCAAGAGATCTACCTGCTATACTATCTCTCTGGTCCTCCAAATCTGAATTCCTTAAGCTTCTGTGTTTTGTCTGCAAGTCTTTTGGTCAATTCTCAAGAACCCACAAGTTTAGGAATAAACGTACTTCTGCGCTAAAAGTGATACAATAACTTTGTACACCAAATCATAAATATTATCACTATTGAGTGTCTGATTGGTATTAGATATCCTGTCACCCTAACAATAATTGCATTACATTTAAATAAAATAAAGTAGCACATAAATCATTCCTCTTGGCAAAATTGTTTTCTCTTGGATCTGTGAGGCCAGAGTGTGAGTTGACTTGCCTTTGAACCTGGTTTTCACTAGCAGAGGACCAACCAGTTGTCAGGTGCAACCATCCAGTTACTGTGCACAAACTCCCTTCCAGGCTAATAGGTCAGCAGTTAATATATGAGAACATGGCCTCTTCAGCCTAGTCTCATTCCTCAGCAGTACCCTTGTAGGTGGGTTGAGAAGTAAAGCTTCAATTGGGTACTCAGGAAAAGTAAGTCATTAAAGCATACCTAAGCCAATAATAATATATTATGTGCACCTACAGCACAATAATCTACACTCATTGTGATGAATGCTGGGGGGTCAAGAAGGGAAGATGCTGCACAGAGCAGGGAGTGGGGGAAGAGGGTCTTCATGAACTAAAGTATCTAAAGTATTGTCCTTTAGGGGACCTGGGGGAAATGACAGCAGTACAGCCCTCCTCTTAGAATAGTTCCATACTTGACCTCAGTTCTCCCACCAACCGAATGAAAAATGCCAGCAACTCAGAAGGTGTGGTGTGGGAAATAGTCCCTTAATAAAACCCCAAGGATAGGACAGCCCCTAGGGTAAAATATATTTAGCTTAGTTTAAACAATGAGGGCTGCAAACTTCTCAAGCAGGACACATCCTGTTAGAACAGAATAGGTGATTACTCTGATGTCAAGCTATATATTCGGCCTGGTTGCTTATCATCCTATCATCGCAGCTATATAAATATCCCAGCCTTTGTATTTAATGTGTATGTTAACATGTATGCTAAAGAATATAAATAGACTGTGGAAAATGTCCCCCTAACAAAAAATTTCACAGTCCAGATAGTCCTCTGGGCAAAACAGTTTAGATATTAGCATATGAAAAGTTGCAAAGTACACCCAAGACAGCATAGAATAAAAACAGTTTAGGGGCTTTTGTACATAGAGGGCAACATAGGCAAAAATAGAATAGGAGGGGTCAGGAGTAAAGTGGTAGGGCCTTTACCTTGCCATTCCATATAGTCACCCAAGTTCCACCAGGAGTGCTGGACGCAGTCAGGAGTAAGTCCTGAGCACCACAGGGTGTGGTAAAACAAAACAAAACAAAACAAAAAAACAACTAACAACAAAACAGAATAGAAACAGAATAAAAAACTGTTAGGACTTGACTCTATACTTTAAGTGCCTTCTATCTGGCTATGTAAAATATCCCAGTCTGCTCTTCATATACCTGGTGTCCTTAATGTCTCTGTCAACTGAAACAATGGCTCAGGTTTGAGAGCAATATTTTATTGAATAAATGGCCAACCTGTGAGCTTATTAATGGCTACCCTGAAGCTCAGACAGTCCATGTGTGTTTGTCTGTCCCTTATATATTTGTTTTATTCTTTGAAACCAGCCCCACTGTTTAGAACTCTAAAAACATTTTAGTAGGATTTACCATACCATTCATTTTAAAGAATGGCGACTTGTTTGTTTGTTTGTTTGCTTACTTGCTTGCTTGCTCACATTTTTATTTTGGACTATGCTGAGTATGCTTAAGGCTTACTCTCACCTCTGCTCAAGGACTACTGGCGGAACTCTGGGGACCATATGGGATGCCTGGCTTAAAATCTGGCTCTGATGTGTCAGAGGTGTAAGAGGTGTCTTACCAGCCCACGAATAATGAACTTTTATTTGTTGATAGCTTATTACACTATGGCCATAACTATGTATATACCCAAAATTAAATACTTAATGTGTTCAGCTTTCTTTGTTATTCATTTTTAGGCCACACACTGCAGTGCTCAGGAATTACTCCTGACTGCACTCAGGGATCCCTCCTGATGGGTCTTGAGGGAGAACCATACGGGTTGCCAGGAATCAAACCCAGGATGGCTGTTGCAAGGCAAGTGCCCTAACCATTGTTCCATCGCTCTGGCCCCAATGTGTATATTAACCTACATATTAAGTATTAGCATACATATGAAAAATGACCTTCATAATGGGAGCCAAGAGAAATTCCTGGTGATGCTGAAACTAAATAAGTCATAATGGCCCCTTGCATGGGACTCCTTTGGCTAGATTGGAAGTTAGTGTGTCTGTTTTATTCTGACGTAGGCAGGCAGGAAAGGGCCCCCAATAGGCTATGCAAAGCATTCTTGAGACGACAAGAAATCCTTGAGAAATAGTAAAAAGTTCTGGGGGCTGTCATAAAACAAAGAGAGGAGATTGGAGGAGTTGTTTTGTCACTGGTAAGAGTTTTACCAGATTCTGCAGATTCTGAAATACGCAGCTTGGAGTAGCCTAGATCCTTCTCAGAGAACAATTCTAACAACAACAAAGGCCAGGAAACTGGAAGAAACCTTATAAAAATTAACTTGGAAACAAAAGAAGGTGCGCACGTGTGTTGCCAGCACATACGTGTCTGCGCACACATGTTGCCCACATCTCCCCTTTTGAGATGTAGATTTTTATATTTTAACTCTGGGATGTGTAATGAGGTTCTTTCCACCTATAGAGAAGGCTGTGTTCTCTTATCTAAGCACATTATTCTCTTTCTTATCCTCTCCTCCCCTTTCCTCAGTACGTCAAAATAAACCTGTTTTTACTTTTACTCACATCTCCTCCTGAATTTATTTTTTGTGTGTGAAAGAATGTATTAGACCTGGGCAATGTCTAGAACTGACTTTTCTTTCCTGCAAAGAGCAATTTCTTTCTCTAGCCTAAGTCCACAGCTCCTTGAGAAATCAAGTGGTGGGGATTAACTCCCGAGACTGGCAGGCAGAATAAGTGGATGTCAGGTGCGGCTTGATGACTACCTAGTGGGGCTGGTGTCTATGCTGTGAAGGAGATCATTGCAGACTTTATTTACCCAGCAGGTGGCAGAGGTAGGGAGAAAGAAAGTGGTAGGGTTCCTTCTTAGCTGCCACCTCTATCCTTCCCACTTCACATAATTCACTCTGGGGACCCCAACAGCATCAATTATTTGCAACCACTTGAGGAACAAAGATGAAGGTGGAGGTTTGATGGAATTTTAGTAGTGATCCCTCACAAGAAGGAACACACACACTTCTTGGCAGTGAATTGTTGAACCTCAGCTCTCCAGTCTTGATAGTCAAATATAACTTAGTCCCTTAGCAGTTTGGGGAATAGGCAGTTGACATTTGTGCTGTCACTGTCTCTCCCTAATCAGGATAGGATATCCCAAGATTTTGGGCACCTATCAGGTGAGAACACCAGGGGGTTATTAGGAATGTGAGAGGCATTTTTCCAAAGAGAAAATGTAAACCCAGCGCTTTCTCTACAGTGACCTTCTAGTTTTTTTAATTAGATTTAAAATATTCTAAAGAACAGGAGATTTTATATATCTGCCTTCAAATCGTCAAATATAAAACCAAAGGAAGACAGAAATTTCCAGCTCCCATCTTTGATGCAAGTCAGAAAATCTAACTAGGTACATTTGTTAAATGCTAAACTCTCCTCCAGACAATACAGATTTATGGTAGGAACTTGTAGCAGCATATATATAGTGATATTTCTCTCTGTCTCTGTCTCTGTGTCTGCCTGTCTCCAACTAGGGAGAGCAAACCCAGGGTCTCATATATGCAAGCAAATACTCTGTTTCTGAGCCACATCCCCAGGTCCCCAAGACTTTTATTTTGTATAAAACCATGCTAAACATTATCATTCAAATTAATTTAAAAAATGTTTTCGAGGATGGAGAGATAGCACAGCAGGTAGGGTGTTTGTCTTGCATGTAGCTGTCTCAGGTTTGATTCCCAGCATTCCATGTGGTCCCCTGAGCACTGCCAAGGATTTCTGAATGCAGAGCCAGGAGTGACCCATGAACATTACTGGGTGTGGACTTAAAACAAAGAAATAAACAAAAAAAAGTCTTCAACCTTGAAATTATTTCAGTCTTGAAATAATGTTTTCATTACTGCCAGTTGTACTAAAAACTCCCATGTATGCTTTACCATAAATTCACCAAAGTTTCACATTCTAGCACATCTTTTTTATATATTTTTTCTTCTTTTAAAATTAGGGCTTCACACTCCTCTCCTCTAGCCCTCTTCTTCATTTCCCTCTTGCCCTTCCCTGCCTATCTACTTCCCTCTGTTTTATCATTTTCTGTCACTCATACATTATACATTTCCAGGTTCATGTGGTGGACCATTCATATATATACTATATTTGTATGATTTTATATATGTAAAGCTTATGTGTGCACATATATAGGTAATTCCTATTGATTTAGTATAAAATATATCTATTTATTGAAAGTTGCAAATATGCTCTTTTACTAAAATATATCTTTGTTTTCTTTTAAACATTTTATTGAGCAGCAATTTTCCAAAATACAAAATTCTACACATTTTGGGCTCAGTATATCATGCTAAGAGTATGAAACTCCCTTAAGTATAGTCCTAGACACTCACTGTCCACTTTCCTTATTTGCTCAGATTCTACAGTTATTTTTTCATTGGATCTATTCTTTGTTTTCTTAATAAAATCTTTATTTAAGCCCATGATTACAAGCATGACTGTAGCTGGGTTTCAGTCATAAACAGAACACCCCCTTCACTAATGCAACATTTCCACCACCAATGCCCCTATTCGAAATAGGCATTCTACTTCTGTCACTCGTTAACATAAAATATATCTTTCTTTAAGAATCTATTATAATTATAGTATATGCTTACAATAGCATTAACATGTATAATTTTTATGTATACAGTTATCAGTAAGGTATTCCACCATAGTCCTCGTGTTAGAGTTCACCCAACTACATAACATTTAACAAGTGCAAAAAAATATAATAGTGATACGTTTTAATCAATGTTTTCCAACTTGTTCTAAGAGTAGGTCTCTTTTGATCTTGGTTCCTTCTGTGTTCTTCTTGTACTACTACTGGTCCACCCCTTTGAATAATGCTGAGAGCCCCACTTACCTAACTTTCACTAGTGACCCACTTAGAATTTCTGAGGGCCTACAGTGGAATGTATAGCATCTATAGGAAAACTCTGCTTTATATGTTTAACCATCCTATAAATGTCTTAAAATGCTCTTTACATACTTTGGTTCATTCCGGTACAAGATCACATGAAGAATTTTACTTTCATGTATCTCTCCCTTGTCTTTAATAATACTTTTTTTTTGTTTGTTTGTTTTTTGGGCCACACTCATTTGATGCTCAGGGGTTACTCCTGGCTAAGCACTCAGAAATTGGCCCTGGCTTGGGGGGACCATATGGGACGCTGGGGGATCGAACCGCAGTCCTTCCTTGACTAGCGCTTGCAAGGCAGACACCTTACCTCTAGCGCTACCTCTCTGGCCCCGTCTTTAATAATTCTAATGCTTTTAATATGATCTTATTCTTATTTTATAAACCCCCTATGTCTATCATTTTCTTGCTATTATATTAATGAGATGCATTTTATAATTAAGTAGTAGTGAGAGTTATTTTCTCAGGGCAGCACATCTCTAGTGTCTTATTTCTTTTCTTTTCTTTTTTTTATGTAAGATTAATTCTACTAATTGTATCTATTGCCACATATTTATTGCAATGATATCATAGACAATTCTTTTATATTTTTATGGGCCACACCCGTTTGATGCTCAGGGGTTACTCCTGGCTAAGTGCTCAGAAATTGCCCCTGGCTTGGGGGGACCATATGGGACACCAGGGGATCAAACCGTGGTCCTTCCTTGGCTAGCACTTGCAAGGCAGACACCTTACCTCTAGCGCCACCTCGCCGGCCCCTCTTTTATTTTTTATCTTTATTTAAACACCTTGATTACAAATATGATTATAGTTGGGTTTCAGTCATGTAAAGAACACCCCCTTTCAACGGTGCAACATTCCCACCACCAGTGTCCCAAATCTCCCTTTCCCTACCCTACCTCCACCTGTACTCTAGACAGGCTTTCCACTTCCTTCATTCATTCACATTGTTAATGTCTTATTTCTAATTGGTCTGTATGCCTGATGTGCATTTTGGTCACTTGGTAAAGGTGCTGTCCACTTTCTTCTATTTATAAATATAAATTTCCCCTTTGTAATTTAGAAGTGATTGAGTGTAGAATTAACATACCTTTCCCCAAACTGTTAAAACAATGCCTTCTGGCATTTAGAAGTTACTTCTCTATTTCACAAGATAGATGTGAGGACATCCAGAGGATCTATCCTACAACTCTCAGTTCCGAAAAATAAAGCAACTACCTCAGTTTTCCTTTCTTCCATATATACATATGAAATATGTACATTTCATATATATTCATATACAATATTAAGCACAACGTACATATATTTAGCATATAATATATGAAACATAAAGAAACATGAAGAATTGATAAAACATCCAATGGTAATAGTCCTTGAGACTGAGTTGTCTTGCAGAACTGAATTTGCCAAGAAGTGAGGGTAGGAATGAGCTGGGGACAGTGGTAGAAGGAAGATGATGCCAGGTGGTAGAGATAATGCTATAACATTGATTCCCTAAAGCTTATGATAAACAGTATTGCAAATCATGGTGCTGGAGTATAAACTGAAAATCTTATTTTGTTTAGATTGGAAACTTCTCAAGAATTTTTGTAACTGAACTTTTTTTTATTCAGGCTGCCTACTTCAGATGATTGCTGTGAAAACGCAGAATGATGAAAATGTGGTTATGGACCTTTTAAAGTGTCTTTTAGACAAGTAATATTAGAAGAGCTGAGTCAATGAATAAGGCTCGCTAGCATAAAGATAGCAGTAATTATTGCCAAAGGACTAAGTAGAGTCTAAAGAGGGCCACTTCTGCCACTGACTTCATTGACACTGCAATATGATCTGGTAGGGGTAGAGAAGTTCCAGGTGCCCATTGAAAAATGTGAGATACTGGTCAATGTCTTCTCACCATGAAAACATCAAGCAAGACCAAGAGACAGGATACAATAGTGACTAAGAAGCTAAACTCTGTAATCAGACTCTTAGAGCTCAAATTTAGACTTTAAGATTTTGTAGGAAAGGACTGGAGACCACGACCTGGCATTGCTTCCAGACTAATCTCACTGAGTTCATGAGCCACTCCTAGTGATGAGTTCATCTGCTTTAGCTCTTTGAGCTATTTCACTGACATTTTTTTTTGCATTTTTTTAATTTTTATTTTGACCATAATGGCTTACATATCTTTCACAGTAGTATTTTAGGTACATATCAATATTGAATCAGAGGAATACCACCACCAAATTTGTCCTCCCCCCATCCCAGTTCCCCTTCTGCAACCCATTTACCCCACCATCACCCCCCGGACTGCTAGAGTAGGTGGTCCCCTCTTTGTCCAGCTCACTATTAGCGATCATATATCTGTTTGGTCCTGGTACCCTCCCCTGTCTCTCCCTCTATTTAAGAAGCAGAGCTAGATAAATCGAGTTATGTGGCTTTTTTTGAAGGAAAGAAAAGCAATAGATTGGGGTACAAAATAAGAGGAAAAAAAAAAAAAGAAGTCAAGTATGCTGAAAATAGGCGGAGTCCTTCCAGAGGATTTCAACCTCAGTTTGAGAGAGGATGTGAAAGTGGTAATTGAAACACCACCACAATACAGAAAAGAAATATCAAATTAAATAACCAGTGAGCACCACAGCAATAAAGACGAGCACCACACAACAGACTTCAGTTCTGAGATCAACTCATGCCAGAGTGCAAAAAGAAAGTGAAAAATAAGATAAAATAAAATAACATTGGAGTCATCAACTTCAATTTCAACACTAATATAAAGACGTCAAAAAATCGATCAATCAATCAATAAATATGTGGAAAAATGATTGTTTTGTGCTTTTTTTTTCCTTTTATTTTTTCCCCTGCATAGGCACAGTAACTATTGGGGATATTATAGAGGGAATTCCCTTGTTCTAGGAGACACAGGGTTTCTCCCCCCTGAAGTGTACTGTCATGGGATTAACTATAGACTCCTTGCATGATCATTTGCTCTCGCTTCGGTGCTTTCGTGGTGTATGAATAGACTTCTGCTTCGTCATGGATGGTAAAATCAGACCTCTGTATCTAGAGATCTTGGTGACTCAAGGAATGGTGAGTTCAAGGAATGGAGCTTATGATTGTTGTATATGTAAACATTTTATGAGATTATTATGTTACTGACCTTACCCTGATGGTGATTGTGCCCTACCCTAGGGTGTGACCTGGCATTCTGCCCCCACCCTAAGGTGGTACCTGATTCTGCTTCCACCATTGGGTGGTATCTGATCCCACCATTGGGTGGTACCTGATTCTGGGGGGATAAAAACAAGGGTCTGTGGAAGGCGAGGGGCTTTTTGGCTGGAACTGATGCTGAGGCTTTGGACTTCAGTCTTGTCCACCGAATAAAGCTAATATTTCCACAAGCCTGACTGTCTGCGAGCTGTTTACCCGCCGCTTCACCTCAGAATCGCCGCAGGAGGGCAAGAGGTGCACTGAGTACAGAAAAATAGGTAAGTATAATACTTGAAAGGAAAGGAAACTAATAGTTCAACTTTTGGATATGTATGTTTGGTGTCTCGAGTACTGACCATTGTGTCTATATAGGTGTTTACCCTTTGCAGTATTGTCCACAGAGCCCTATATGTCAGATTTCTTTTCCTATAGAGGGGGTAACCTTGTGATTTTTATTTGACATCGATTGAATTGATGATAGTGAGGAGGAGAAGGTGGAGGAAGAGGGAGAAAAGAAGAGAGAGTAGGAAAAAACAAAACAAACCAACAGCTCACTGACATTTTTTAGGGGGAGCAGCCACACACAGTGATGCTCAGGGTTTACTCTTACCTCTCTATATTCAGGAATTACTCCTGGTGGTGCTTGGCTGACATAGGATGCTGGGGGCCAAACCCTGGAAAGGCACTTGAAAGGGAAACACCTTACCTGCTGTTCTATCTATCCAGACTTTTAGACTTATTATTACACCTAAATATCAAATTATTGAAAAATTAGGATCCTTAATACAGAAACCTTATGCCAACAATAGGACTGCGTGAAAAATAAAACTGTATTGGCACTACAGACAATGACTTGGATTGAATACACTAGTTTGCCTGGAGCCTAGAGTTGGTCGTAATGCCAGGAAACTTCAGGGGTAGTGGTCTTCATGTATTTAGACCAAGGCCATTCCTCTCTATGACCCCCATACTTTGGTGGGCCTATGCAAACAATATTTGCCACTCTAACACTGTTTTTACTGTGCCCTTTTGACTAACCCTTAAAAAAAAAAACCTCTTAAACTTTTGATGTTAACTTAAACTAATATGTATGTGCATGAATATATAAAAATACAATGCCTTCAAAGTTAAGGGGTCACATAAATCTCATGGCTTTAGGTTGCTTTGTGTACTGCTAAGAAATGTTATAATGTACTACAGTCTGGGGACTTGTGGACAAAGTAATTGTACATGGGTTCTGCCTTATTTTTCTTAATATTTTTTTGACTGTAAGTTCAATATTTAGGCGTCAGCAAGGGGATATCTTCTGAGAAGTCTGTTTATGGGTGATTGTTCTTTCACTGTAACTTTACCTTGTCCTCTTTGCATCATTGTTCTCATAATTAAAAATAAAAAATTAAAAAAAAGAAAAGAAAAAAAGAAAAAATTAAACCACAAGCATGTGGTGATCCCAGTTCAGGATGTGAGGTGTTCAACTGTGGTATGTACTAGTTTTTTTAATCACAATTATAATTGGTCCAAAGAATAGCTGGACTCAAAATTAAAATCAGTGGGGCCGGAGAAATAGCATGGAAGTAGGGCGTTAGCCTTGCATGCAGACGGATGGTGGTTCAAATCCCAACACCCCCTGCCAGGGGACACTATTTCTGAGTGTAGAGCTAGGAGTAATCCCTGAGCGCTGCCCGGTGTGATCCAAAAACAAAACAAAACAAAAAAATTAAAATCAGCAAATGGTCCCAAATGTTTTCCTTATTTTATTCTTCTCCTAAAAGGTTAAAAAAGGAAGGTCAGATGTAATTTTAACCTTTCATTAGACTCTTGAGATTCACAGACATGTTGAAGAACCAGCAGAGAAGGGAATTTATTGACAGCACTGGTGTCCACCAGTCTGCTTACATTTATGTGGGAACACAGTTCTTTGGGTTGTTTTCTCTGCCATCTTTCAACCTGTTGGCTGATTGTTTAATAAAGTTCCATACTCTAGTCTTTTTGTCTCTGGTTTGGTTGGTCTATGGGCTGTTCAAAAACCAAAAGAAATAATAACCAAACGTAACAGGTAGGTACAACTTTAGGCATGGATTCAAACCAGTCATTGAAAAGCATCTATCTGTGAGAACATAAACTGTCTGAAATTTCAATGTAAAATCAACTAGCAGATATTCTCTAAAGGTGTGAAATATATTTTCAATTGTTTTTCTCGAGATCAGAGAAATGTTTCAAAATTCCAGAGCAAAGGTCTAGAAGAGGCCTGGGTTATTCCAAAGCACCATGGAACGCTGGTGGATATAGGGAGGTAGGGTTGCCCCAAAATCAAAATAACTTTTTTCATAAGTTGTACACTAGTAGTAGAGATATGACTATGAAAAATAGGGATATTTTGGAGTACTTGGTTCTCTTTATTTTTTAGGTTTATTGGTCACACTTGGCACTGCTCAGGGCTTACACCTGGCTCTGAGATCAGGGATCATTTCTGGCATACTTAGGCTAGTATATGGGGTACAGGTTATTGAACCTCATATAGTTCCCCTTTGGCCCCTGTACTTGGTTCTCTTTAGAGTCATTCTACAGTGAAAGAAAAGCTAATTCGAGTGGTTTAAAACCATGTTTTTCATGCTGGGATGGAAGTCAGCACCTCATGCTTCCCCAGTAAACTCGAGAGCTAAGGGAAGAGACAGACCTTGAACACATTCGGGTAGGATCTGAGGAACAAAAGAAGGAAACGAATGAAACACTATGGGCAAAATGTTCAAAGCTGGTGCTGAGTGCCCTTTACGTGGAAGTGACTATACTATTTTTGCTTGTTACGTCTCTGGAAGAAAAAAATTGAACAAAGGGAGTTTTTCTTTCCCAGAATGTTTCTGCTAGAAAATTAGTGAACACTCACTATTCATTTTAACTTTATTCACATCGTTCCCATCAGAGCACATAACCCAAATGATTGATTGATTCATGACTATTTCATGGTAATGAAATAGTCAATTCATTACTATTTCATAAAAACAGGATGCTAAGGAATGAACCCAGAGCCTCAAACCTGCACCAAGAACGTGGTGCAGTGACTCAGAACCGGGCTTCGGATTATGGAACTGATGATGGTGGTTCTGCACAGGACAGCATTGGGCCAACAAGCTCAGCAGTCTGCACGGGATCAGATGAGCAGCAGCAACTTGGTGCAGGCATCAAACGCAGCCTGCAAGCTAGGAAGTAGCCAAATCCAAGGACACGGCGCCACCTTGCGAGGTTCTGGCCGGCGTGGGTTGTCTTGAAACAAACCTCCCTTTCTTTTCATGCTCATTTTGGATCCTTTGCGCTTTCCTCACTCTCCCCCAATCTGGAGCTTATCTTTATGGCGCTGAAAACGACTCTTCGCACACAACCCGGGTCTAGTAGAGCAGCGCCTGCACCTCATGGGAAACGGGATGCATTTTTACCGTAGGTGCCATTTGAACACTAGCTAAAGGCTTACAAAGTGCATTTAATTCTACTGTCTGAGAGTGAGGCTGTTTTCCCTGCGTTAGCGTCCGGCAGGTACCCAGAGGTGCCAACCCGAGAAGATGCACAATGCTTGATGCAAGCACCTGTCTCCCTGGAGGCCTCCCACACCGACCACACGGCTGGCTTGGGAAGGCTGCACGAGTGGCCATGTGGTGCACACAAGGAATCAGATCCTTAAAGCTTTAAAGCAGTCACGAAGAGCCGCGGGGTCGGTCCCCTTAGTTCGAGCCTCAAAATTTCCCCACACGCCCTCCACTAGGGAGGCGCAAGAAGGGCCAAAATAAAAAAAAACGGCGAGAGCTTTTGCTTTTGCATCGCGCATGCGCAAAAACTACCGCTCCAGCGGCAATCTCGCCCCGACCACTCCAATGCTCGCGATATTTCAACCCTCTCGTCAGTCTTTTTTCCGCCCAACGGCTCCACGGCCCGGAAACTTTCTAAAGCCTTGCGCCCTTCTGCTACCCACGCCCGGGCTCCGCCCTCTCGGGCATGACCCCTTTACGTCATCGTGCTCTCCGCCTCCGCGAGGTGCCAATCATCCGCTTCTTCGCCGCCGTAGCCAAGCAACAGGCTTTTGATTGGCTAAGCGTCGGCCGGAACGTCCCGGAGACGAGGCGAGGATTGGCCGGGGTGTGCGCGTAGAAACTGATTGGTCGCTGGCGCTACCCAATCAGCGACGGGCTGTCGGATTCAAACGGGGGAATCGTTGGGCCTCGGGACGGTTGGCCGCAGTTGGGTCGTGCCTTCGTCCGCCGAGGAGTGCGCTGCGCTTCGCCACGCTGAGCTGCGCTGGGCTGCTGAGTTCGCTCCCGCCGCCGCCTCCGCCCCGCCTCAGGGATGGCCCACAAGCAGATCTACTACTCGGACAAGTACTTCGACGAGCACTACGAGTACCGGTGAGCCTGGAGTACTGCCGGGCCCGGCCGGAGTCGGGAGGGAGCGGTGGGTCGGCTTCCGGCCTAGGCCGGGCCGGGAACATGGCGGGGCTGCTGGGGCGTTTGTGCGTGCTCAGGGAGCACTTGGATTTCTTTGTTTTTCTTTCTTTTTCGGGGGGCGGGTCACACCCAGCAGCGCTCAGGGGTTCCTCCTGGCAGGCTCAGCGAGGGGACCGGGCGGGACGCCGGATTCGAACCGCCGACCTCCTGCACGCGAGGCAAACGTTGGCCCCACCTCCCTGCTATTTCTTAACGAAACACAGCCGTTTGGGGACTTGCACTTCTTCTTTCTTTCCAATATGCTCCAGCCTTGATGAGGGACAGACACCCCGTTTCCCAGAGGGACTGGAAGAAGGAGGGGGCTTCGGGCTGATTGTGGACGTGGTGTTGGCGTTTTTAGGTCGCTGCCCGTGAATACAGAAGCGCGTTGACGTTTTCTCTCGAGACGGGACACTTGCTGCGAAGTTTGATGGGAGGGCCTGAGAGAAGAACAGCAGGGAAGAGAAGCACCACCCCACAAATGAAGTGGGATGCCAAGTGTGGTGGTGGCGGCTGAGTAAGCCCAAAAATAACGCCCCGTGGGCCGGAGAGAGAGCATGGAGGTGTAAGGCATTTGCCTTGCGTGCAGGAGGTCGGTGGTTCGAATCCCGGCATCCCACAGAATCCCCCGAGCCTGTCAGGCGCGATTTCTGAGCATAGAGCCAGGTGTAAGCCCTGAGCGCTGCCGGCTGTGAGCCCAAAACAAAAACAAATTAAATAAAGCACCACTGGATATGGTTCAGAAACAAGATGCTTAGGAATCAACTGCGACCTTATGTGTCATGTGACTTATTCGCTCCTGGCAGCCCAGTAGTGCTATGTAGACAGTTGTCTGAGACCACTTTTTCCTCAAACAACATGAGTTGGTGCCTACGGTAGCCAGGCTGCTACAGATCCTAGCTTATTTGTGTTGACTACACGACTGTTGATGTGTTGACTGGGTTCTGTTTTCGTGTGTGCCAGAAAGTCACGAATTGACCTTTCTCAGCCTTCAGCCTCACCAGTGCTCTGTGGTCCAAACTTTAATTTTGTATTCATGTATGATTCTGAATAAAACTAGTGTATGAGGTACAGATTTTTAAGGAGTTCGAGAACTTACAATCCTACATCTTTGGCTTAGTTATTTGACATAGGAGTTTATTACATTTGGTCTTAAAGGTGATCATGGGGCAGTGGGGGTGGAGGGAGTTGACACTGGTTGTGAGGTGATGAAATATTATAAACCAAGTCTCAACTATCAATACCTTTATAACATATGATTCTTTAAATTATGAATAAAAAGTGACTAAGATTTGGGTGTGGGTCTGACTTAACAAGTCATTACGTTAGCTTGCTGGTAACTTGCACATGTGTACAATTGTGTTTTTACTGTATTTCTTTTGACTCTGAACAAGGTATTTGAAATGTAAAGCAAATTTTCAAAAATACGAAGATTCGTATTTGGTCACAAATGACTTGAGTAAAGAAACCCAAATTCCCCTTTATGTAAAGGCCACTAGGTTATTGCGGTGACAGCTCTACAATCAGGAGTATTGTTTCTCTTCTATGCTACTAGATGATTTTTCTCCAGTTCCCTGTTCACAGGGTTTCATGACAAGTAGATGTGTTGGGCACATTTCTTTGAGACTGCATACAAAAAATTGCATTTTGGGCTTATGTATTATTGACCAGGAATTAGTTTTTTGTTTTGTTTTGCTTAACTGTGTGCTCCCCTTCTCTCATTGAAACAGATTGACAATCATTCCCAACAGTTTTGTTGGGGAAAAGCCCCAATACTAATAAAATATCTCCTACTTTTTAAATTTTTTAAATTTTTTAAATTTTTAAAATTCTTTAAATGTATATGAAAAAATTTTTTAAATTTTAAAACCACATTTAAATACATTTAAAGAATTTGAACCTAATCAAAATGGCTTATGGATAGCAGCTTATAGATAGCTACTGAAATGTAATGGCTATTCTAAATGTTTAATGAAAAAAATGCTCACTTTAAACAGCTTAAAGATAATATGTAAATGGGACATAGTTATGTCCCAGAATTAAAATAGGGAAGGCATGTTTACATAGGATATGATGTAATAAATAGTACATGGTTGTATCTCTTTAACAGGCATGTCATGTTACCCAGAGAACTCTCCAAACAAGTACCCAAAACTCATCTGATGTCTGAAGAGGAGTGGAGGAGACTTGGTGTGCAGCAGAGTCTAGGCTGGGTTCATTACATGATTCATGAACCAGGTAATATTTGCTATTTAGGAACCTTAAAAAAATAATTTTAAGTCATGATTGTGGTGGCTAGAAAAATGTTACACTAACTACTGTATCTTAAGTTTTAAAAACATGGGCATAAAGTAACGTATTCTACTTTTAAAAGTTATTTAAAAGTTTTTTTGGGGGGATAAGTCACACGGGCAGCACTCGGGTTACTCCTGGCATGCTTGGGACCATATGGAATGCCGGGAATCCAACCTGGGTCTGTTTGGGGTTGGAGACATGCAAGGCAAATGCCCTACAGCTGTGCTATCTTCTGGCCCCTAAAAGGTTTTGGGTGTTTTGTTTTTTGTTTGTTTGTTTTTGGGCCACACCTGGTGACGCTCAAGCTCAAGTTACTCTTGGCTTGGGGGACCATATTGGACTGGGGGGTGGGGGGGATCGAACCACAGTCTGTCCTCGGCTAGCACGGGCAAGGCAGACAGACGCCTCACCCCTTGCGCCACCGCTCCGGCCCCTAAACATTTTTTTTAATGATCATTATTGATGGTAGCAAATAGTACCTAAAATATTTATTGTAAATACAATAGAATTTTCTGGTTTCTGCTTTGAAAAGTAGCAGCTTTTTCTAGACAGCTTAAGTGTTCTATTCTCTGAATTCAGTGTTATTTAGTCCTGTGTGTTACTCACCTGAAAGATCTAAGTTGCTAAAACAAATAAAATGACCAACTTTGTGGTTTTTACATTTGACTTTAAAAACTTGACTGCTGTGAACAAAATTTGAAGTTAAACTCTAGCTCTAACTCTGCACTCAGGGATCAGTTCTGGCGATGCTCAGTAGACCTTATGGGGTGCCAGTGATCAAATCCAGGTTGCCTACCTCTGTCACTCTGGCCCCTCAACACTTTTAAAGAAATTATTTACATCTAGGGCTTATACTCCACAGAATAGCAATCTGTTTTCTGGGGTCAGAGTCTGAACACAGTGGCAGAATAATGTGTTCTGACTGCCAGGTAACTCAATAAAATAGATCATGGATTTACTTTACTTTGGGTTCATTAAGAATTTGGAGTTTTATGTGCCCGCAGCAAGTAGTGCAGTTGTAGGGCGTTTGCCTTGCGTGCTCTGTCCTAGGATGGACCTGACCTCAGTTTGATCCCCAGCCATCCCAGATGGTCCCCCAAGCCAGGAGCGATTTCTGAGCGCATAGCCAGGAGTAACCCCTGAGCATCACCGGGTGTGGCCTAATGACCAAAAATAATTTAGAGTTTTGAGTGAATGAAAATTAATACTAAACTCATATACTTTTTCTTTCTCTACAGAGCCACACATTCTTCTCTTTAGACGACCTCTTCCAAAAGATCAACAAAAATGAAGTTTATCTGGAGACGTCAATTAAATCTTCTTTCAAATTTAATGTATATGTGTATATATGGTAGTATTCAGTGAATACTTGAAAAATGTACAAATTGTTCATCATACCTGTGCATGAGCTGTATTCTTCACAGCAACAGAGCTCAGTTAAATGCAACTGCAGTAGGTTACGATAAGATGTTTAAGACAAAATTTCTTCGCGTTTTTCTCTTAATATTAAGTGCCTGTTTGACTTTACCTGTTACTTTTGTTAAATAAAGTTTGTATGTTGCATTTATCCCTGAAGTGCTGAGGTTTGTTAATTTGTGACTTGGGTGATTTCAGCTTTACAGTTTCCTTTGGAAATAGAACTACTAATAACCTTTTAAGAGCATGGTGTGTTTAAGGGTCCAAATTCACATAGGAAGAGACTGGTTTTTAACAAGTATAAGTTTAAAAGGAGACAGTGGATTTTCTAGCCGCTATTATAGTTTGTAGAAAATCTGCTATAAACTCGAACATACAAATTTACTGCTTTATGAGTACTTGGGAGAAATCACTTAATCCTATTTCTCCAATTGCCAAGTGGAAGTAATTTCTTTTTCTTTTTTCTTTTTTTTTTTTTTTTGATCAGCACCACAAACACTAAAGTATTGCTTGCTAAACTGCCGTTTTAGCTGCTAGGTAACTACTATAGCCTTCATGCTTCTTTACTGATGTGTTCTAGAAACTTAACCGTCAGAAATAAAAGATCACAAAAAAAAAAAGTACCTTTAAAAAAAGTACCTATAAAAAAAAAAAGTACCTTTAACACAAGTATATACATGATTAAGTAGCATTCTAGTTCTTTTGCTTGATGCAAGGGTGGCTAAACTAGTCAGATCCAGAATTGGCAATCCCAACACCAAGATGACTGGAAGGGGGGCCTGTTCCATTCAGTGATGGGAGACCTGGGGCCCGTAGGACCTGCTGTGACCTGCTGTTAGTGCTCTAGCAAGATCCACATTAGCCCCAGCCTGGGGTTGTTTCCCTCATCAGCCCTTATTGGTTTAGCCTTCAGCAGGCCAGCCAAGTACTCTGCACTCCAACCCCCTTAAGATTTCCCCAACCTTTCCAAATTTCACGCCCACCTCAGCTTAAAACTTGCCACTGGAGAACCGTTTGTGCCCTGGGCCTTTTATGTACAAAGTGCAAAGCAAACGTTTTCTGATTAAGTTAATCCACATGTAAGGTGGTGGTAAGATTGCTATTTAGTCTAGTAGGCTCTTGCATAACAATTGGTAAGCATGTAGTTGGGCAAATTTTCTGGAAGGCTGAGCCCCTGGTCTGGTTGAACTACGCAGCGAACACTTCCAGGCTTCTTGCTCGAGCGTTCACACCGTCTCCGGACGGCGATCCCACTCTGCGCTGCAATCTTGGCGCCAACGGGGGTACATCTGGCCACACCACACCACACCACGCAGCCAGGCGAGACCCACCAAGAAGCTCCTAGAGGCTGCCGGGCTCATTTCCGCCGGAAGTGGGCGTGGCGGTCGCGCTTTTGTGCCGTCTTTCCTGGCGGCCGAGCGGAAGGCGGAATCGGCCGCGGCTGCCGCTCGGAGCCTGGCGGCCCGTCGCCGGTCGCTGCTGGGCTGGCTCTCCGCTTGGGCCTCCTCGGGGCCGCTCGCCATGGCGTCGGCGGGGCCGCGGAAGTCCCCGGGCGAAGTGAGTAGGGCGGCGGGGCTGGGCGCGGCCCCAGGGCCTGGACAGCCGCTGGATGCGCGGGGCCCTGCCGCGGAGGGACGCTCTCTCCAGCGAGCCGCTCTGCGCGCCCGGCCCCGGCACGGGAGAGCCCGGCTCAGATCTGTGGGTGCACACAAAGTACAAGTCGGAGAGAGGTTTTGCAAACCAGCTCCCTTGGGCTCGGGGCGCTGTCGCCCTCTAAATGATAGCTCTCAGTGACTCGTTGCAAAACACATGGTTTCCTAACGCTTTCCATACACTCTGAAGGTGCGTGCAGGAAGTTGAGCTTTGCACATGGATGTGAGTGCCAGCAGTTGTGTTTCTCAGTGTACCTTTAGGCGAACTTTTTAAAACCACTCTCAGGTTTTCAAGAAACTGGGAGTGTCGGTGTGTAAACTAGGTGCACGACTAAAACAGGTCTTGGGAAGAGCAAGTGCGGTGGCTCCCCTATATCCAGTTACCTGGCCCAAGTTTAGTGGCGACTTTGCTAACTCACTCCCAGTATAGGCAAAACTACTATATTCCAAGGGAAAGCAGGCTTCGGAATGTCATTCATCGCCCTGACCATATACTCTGGTTTTGAATTTTACTTTACGTTAATATTTTATGAAACTATTCTTTCAAGGAAAAGTAAAAGCCCTTAGAGGGAAAAATAGCAAGGAATCCTTTAGCAGGCAAACATTTTTGAACAACAGCCCTGGATCCTTTTCCAGGTTGCTGGAAATACATTATGTGGGTTTTTTTGTTTTTTGTGTTTGCTTTTGGTATGTTCACATTAGTAGACCCCAAAATGTGTATCTCCAAAACACCCCTTTTTTCCCTCTGTTCAGGGCGTCAAATTGTCAGCAGACGTCAAACCATTTGTCCCTAAATTTGTGGGGCTGGGTGTGTCATGGCGGGAGTCTTCAGAAGCTCCAGTGTTCCCTAGTGGTGCTGCCACCTACTACCCGTGTGTTCAGGAACTACCGGTGCCAGGGTATGTATTATAAACACTTTTGCCTTTTCTGGGAGCTCTGTTTCTTGGCTTGCAACCACAAACACATGAAAGTTCCCAGAGCAACTGGCTGTCCTCAGTCTGACTCTGTGAACTGGAGGGATGGGCCATCAGGACAGCCCCTATCAGAGCGAGGAGGACCTAAGGACAGGCCAACGTTTGAGATCTAACTCAGGGCCTAATACATTACAAAGCATGAGTTCCAGCCTTTGAGCTTTCTTCCTGGGCCTCTTTATTTTTTGGTTTCTTTGGGGTGACTGACAGAATCAAGGACCTCAAACTTGCAAGGCAAGTGCTCTATTGTTGATAATCATAATTGCCTTAAGAAAACATTAAATTTCAGAGGTTTAACCTTAAAGCTCTATCTGTGTCTTTAAGTGTTACCATACCTAACACCAAAAAGACACCTTTGCCTATATCTCCCAACTACTGCCCCTCTGTTCTCTTTGGTAACTGCCATAGTTTTCACTAAGTCTAGGCGTTTTGTTTCTGGCTAGTGTGTTTGGGTTAGTGACTTATATTTATTATATATACACATATATGACATATATATTCCACATACGAGCGAAACCACTCTGCAATTGTCTTTTGCGTCCTTACCTATTTTAGCTAGAATAATCCCTTCGAGCTTAGTTTTTTGCAAATACTGTTTAAAACCATATGCATCTATTGGGATATTAAATGGAAGATGGGGAGGAGTGGAGAATCCGGGGCCAAGAAATGGTCAGATAAACATATCCTTCAGTTTTATGATTAACATTTAATTTTTTGCTTAGGCATGGTGATAAAACTCAGTAGTGAAGCGTTATGTCTCTAGAATTTAACACACACACACACACACACACACACACACACACACACACACATTTAAATTCTTGCTCAAGGAGGGGCCGCCTGTAAATACTTGCTGACTCTTTGAATGGGTAGTTTTTTTTAGCAAATGCTGAGTTTTGCATTTGACCACTTCATTTTATAATGTCTTATGAGGTAAGTCTAGATCTGAACCCATGAACCACATCATGGTTATAAATTTGAGTTAAAACAAAGCTTATATTGCCCTTTAAATTTTTGTTAGTAGAATTTAGAGGGGAAAAAAAGTGTTAAAGCTGTCACAGAATTGTTTGAATTACCTGCAGATTTATTTTGAGGGGATGCATTATCTTTAGGTCTATGTTTCTATGTATCCTGTCTATATTGCCATGATACAGGCCAAATTTGTTTCTTGGTCATGTCCCATGTGCCTCTTCACCCTTAACTTCTCCTTTTGTGCCTGCCTAGTGTGATTGAAAATAGTTTGCACTTTACTCAAATCCTAAATTTATAGTAACAAGATTAAAATCGGTAAGAATGAAAGTGGAGTTGTATGGCATATTTAGGACATATTGAAAGCTTCTGTTTCCTTGGGGTTGACCCTAGGGACTCACACATGCAGGGCAAGTACTTTGCCACTGAACTACATCCTGGGCCCCAAAAAGTATATATATTTTTTAACCAGAGTTGAAGTTTTACTGTTTGTTCTGAAGGCCTTTGGTAGAAATAACCCACGTTTTCCACCTTAATTTCTCTCTTTAATTTGTTTCTAGACCACATCTGGCAGTGGTCAGGGGTTAATCCTGGCTCAGCATTCGGGAATCACTCCTGGCAAGCCCAGGAAACCATATGGAATGGTGGGGATAGAACGCGGGATGATCGTATGCAAGACAAATGCCCTACTCACTGCTCTGGCCCCATCTACCATAATTTCATTTCAAAAAGGCAGTTGGCTGGGCCTTGTTTGAGTTGGGAACCTATTTTAAATAGTTAAGAAAATATATCTTTACTTAGTGTCAGAGACTCTTAAGATCTGCCAGGTGACATTCCAGTTACCTAGAGTAGCTATGCCAAGCATTTTGGGGGAGAGTGCTCCCAAAAGTGCTCAGGGACTCAAAGACAACTCCTATGATCTTTTGTCCATCTGGGCCAGTGGTTCAGTTGACAGTTCTGCTCGGGCCTTGCAGTGCCCATCAGTCCTCTGAGGACCTGTTGTGCTCAGGACAAATCAAGTACCCAAGGCATGTGTCTTAACCTCTGTATTTGTAATTTAATAAAGTTAAATTTTATTATATCACCATGAAATAGAGTCAAAGTTGTTCATTGTTGGAGTTTTAGTCATGCAGTGTTCTAGCACACATCCCTTCACCAGTGCATATTTCCTGCCACCAATTATGCTTCCACCTCTCCACTCCCTCTTCCAACTTGCCTCTATGACAGATACTTTTCTTCTCTTTCTTATTTTACCTTTTAGATACTATGGTTTGCAGCACTATTGCTAATGGGATATCTTGTATATCACTTCATTTCCTTTTAGTTCCCAGTTGTCCAGAATGATCATTTTAATCCTGGTATTATCTCTTGGGGGTTGTATAATCTTCCACAGTGGCAAGCATTGTTACCCCTGAACTAAGAGTAATTGTAATTCCTTACTTTTTTTTTTTTTTTTTTTTTTTTTTGCTGTTTTTTGCCTTTTTGTTCGGTGCTTAGGGCTTACCTTTAGTGGGGCTTGGGGGCCCATATGAGGTGGGTCAACTGCTTGCCTTAACCTCTGTATTCTCTCTCTGGGCCCTGCTTTGACTTTATTTTGCTGTGGGGGCCACACAAGTGGTGCTTGATGTTACTGTACTCAGGGATCACTTTTGGCGGGCTTAGGGTGATGGGATGCAGGGTATTAAATTTAGACTGGCCATGTGCTAGGTAAGCAACTTACCCACTGTACTGTCTTTCTTAGGCCCCCTGCTTTGACTTTTTGTTTTGTTTTGTTTTTTGGTCACACCCGGCAGTGTTCAGGGGTTACTCCTGGCTATCTGCTCAGAAATAGCTCCTGGCAGGCACGGGGGACCATATGGGACGCCGGGATTTGAACCAACCACCTTAGGTCCTGTAACGGCTGCTTGCAAGGCAAACACCACTGTACTATCCTTCCGGCCCCTGCTTTGACTTTTTGAAAGATGTTTATAGAGGCCGAGAACTAGTCCAGGAAATCTGGCACATTTTGTCCATTGTCAGGACCCTTTGAGGTTGGCGCGGGTGTGATGTTATATTCTCATACAGGAGGCTAGGATTGTTTGCCCAGAATTAGTCCGTATAGTAGCACTAGAGCCAGAATTAGTATTTAGTTCTCTGCCCTGAGTTCGTTAGTATTTCCCAAAACTGATCCTCAAAGCTGTTGTGGGCAAGTTTGCTGAACATTTTCCGCATGTTATAATCTCAGGAAATTTCACAACAGAGACATATTATGTTAACGTAAAGCAATGATGAGAAGGAACTAGCAGTCCTCACCAAGTGTGGCTGTACTTTGCAGAACTTAGGTTGACTTGGTGGGTAAAAGGATTTAAGCCTGGATAGGTCCTGACTTGATGGGACCTGATGTAAGATGTATTTGATCTGAGGCAGAAGGAGAACATAAGGGCTGGTTGTCAGGGAGGTTGCCAACCAGTTAAAAGCCAATTTGGGTAGCTGACAAATTGAGGATGCTTTGGGTGGTGATTTGAGTGGGTTGATCATATTTTATCTCCTAGGCACAGATTAGATTTTTAGAGAGAGGGATTTGAATGAAGGCATTGACTTCTAGATTTCAGGCACTGAAAAGAGAGAACAGAGGCAGGAGGGAGTATGATGATGGGCCTTGAATGCTTAGTTTGGGCATCTGTGAGCCTCCTGGAGGTGGCAACGGTTTTGATTTGCACATACTGTCAGTGAACAGAACTTGGAGATGGGGTAGGATTCAGAATGACAGATGGGGCAGGAGAAGGCAACGTGGGGAGATATCCAGGTCATAGAGGATTCTTGGGCATAAATAAGTAGAGATTAGGGTTCCCAGGGCAGCCTGTATCTCTGCAAGTCAAGAAAGAAGTTCCCTGGGGTTTTATTTTATATTCTATTTGTTTTAACTTTTGGGGACCCCATCCAATGATGATCTAGGGCTACTCCTAATCCTATGTTCAGAGAGTTCCCTCTGAGACCATGTAGTAATGGGGATCAACCAGGCCTCCTTGAATGCAAAGAATGTTTTGGTTTCTTTAGGTTTTAGTTGGGCTCTTCCTCAGCAATGCTTGGATACCAGTCTCCATCATGGTGCTCAGGGGATCATGAGGTAGTTCTGAGTCTCTTCTGTGCCTGCATGCAAAGGCCAATGGATTTTCTCTAGTTCTTGTTTGGCTTTTAATTCAAGGTATTTTGATTCTAATGTGTTTTGATACTAACGTGATTGATCTTAAAAATGAAAAGCCTTACAGTAGATTATTACAGTTTTTCAGAGTTGATTATTGTATTTCTTTTTTTTTTGTTGTTGTTTTTGTTTTTGTTTTTGGGCCACACCCGGCGGTGCTTAGGGGCTACTCCTGGCTGTCTCCTGAGAAATAGCTCCTGGCAGGCACGGGGGACCATATGGGACACTGGGATTCGAACCAACCACCTTTGATCCTGGATTGGCTGCTTGCTAGGCAAACACTGCTGTGCTATCTCTCCGGGCCCTGATTATGGTATTTCTTGACTGGAGGTGTGTATTCTGAAACTAAAAGTAACCCATTTTTATCTAGACAGAAAGTTTATGCAGAAGAGGTGACATTTGAAGCTTCAACTTTGCCACCTCAGTATTTGTCTTCTGAGATTGCACTTCATCCCTACGCCCTTGAATCTGCACAAAATGCCCCAGTGCCCCACTCGCAGTATGACTACAGCCAGCCTAGTTGTTACCGAGGTTTCCAAACGGTGAAGCCACACCATGACCACCGTTGTCTGCCTTCACAAGACTCCAAAGTCTTGTTTAAGGTAAGTCACTCCTGTGGTTTCGTTACTTTACTTTTGAAAATATAAAGAACAGGGGCTGATGAGATAGTACAGTGGGTAGGGAGCTTGCCTTGAACGTGACTAACATGGATTAGATCCTGGCATCTCATAAGGCACTCTAAGCTGACCAGGAATAAGCCCTGAGCAGTCAGTTGTGGAGCAGAAAACAAAAATAAACAAGCAAAAATTAAAAAGGAAAGGTAAAGAACCAGTTATTTTTGCATGCAGTTAAGCCTGCTTTATCATTATTATTTTTTTTTTGGTAGTAAAGAGTCCATTTGATTTAGCCTTGAAAATTCAAAGGTGAGTGGCGATTACTTCATGAATTTGCCATTTTAAACCTTCTTTGAGTTTTCTGAATTGTTACTTTTAAATCTGTCCTGCAGAAGAAAACGTATGATGAACAAAAGTTTGACAGTAAGAAGGTTGATGGGACTGTGTCATCTGATGTAAAATCAGCGAAGGGCTCCCAGCCCGTGTCCATGCATGCTGAGAGTAGTCTGAAATCAGGTAAAAAGAACAAAGCTGTCGGAACCCTGTAGACCTGGCTGGTTCCTGAAGAAGAGCTGATACCCAGGCTCTCAGGAGCCTGCAGGCCTCTTCCTGGGGATGCAATGCTGTGTGGGCCCTGTCGACATGTCCTTAGCTCAGGATTCTGTGTGTTATGCAAGAACTTGTGTGATGGTGTTCCTTTAGCTGGTAGATTACAAGTCACCTCCAAACATGTCCTTAAAAGCACATCTTCGGGGGCCGGCGAGGTGGCGCTAGAGGTAAGGTGCCTGCCTTGCAAGCGCTAGCCAAGGAAGGACCGTGGTTCGATCCCCCGGCATCCCATATGGTCCTCCAAGCCAGGGGCAATTTCTGAGTGCTTAGCCAGGAGTAACCCCTGAGCATCAAACGGTGTGGCCCAAAAAACCAAAAAAAAAGCACATCATCATGTGCCTGTGTACTGTGTGTGACTCTGTTCTTCCTGGAATCATGTCTGTAATAATAGATTCCTAATAGGTAGGAAGTCGATGTCTGTTTCAGTTTGAATCCCTCCTTAAATACTGTCCACCCTGGGCTAGTGTCACTTCTCATGGACACCATTTTCTTTTGTTTCAACGTCACATCTTTTCTAAACTTGAAAATTCTCCTTCCAGTCTACAGTGGACAGCTAGTGATTCTCCCTGGTGTCTTATTCTTTGTTGAAAATTTCCAATTCGGGGGCCGGGCGGTGGCGCTGGAGGTAAGGTGCCTGCCTTGCCTGCTAGCCTAGGACGGACCGCGGTTCGATCCCCCGGCGTCCCATATGGTCCCCCAAGAAGCCAGGAGCAACTTCTGAGCGCATAGCCAGGAGTAACCCCTGAGCGTCACAGGGTGTGGCCCAAAAACCAAAAAAAAAAAAAAAAAAAAAAAGAAAGAAAATTTCCAATTCCTGTACTTACTTGACCACAGATATTGCCTATTTATATAGTGACTTAAACCTTTATACTATTTTACTTATGTAAATATTTTGTGAATATTTATATTATTGGGGCCAGAAAGATAGTATAGTGGGTAGGGATTTGCCTTGTACTCAGCTGATTGAGGCTCAATCCTTAGGGCACCATCTAGTCCCCCAAGTCCTGCCAGGAGTAAGTTCTGAGCATTGAAAGGTGTGGCTTAAAAACCAAAAACATTACAAATAGATATGTGTGTGTTAACATTTATGCTAATGCTTTCATATATATTGATATTAGTTTACGTATGACTTTTTCATTTTGCACTGACTACTGATAACCCATTTGGTACATGGAAACATAAAAAGAAAGCATTAAAGGATTAACTGTAATAGGTCTGACCTCAGTTAAAAGCAGGCTGTATGGTTTTATCACCTATATCATCGTTGCTCTGCATCTGAAGAAGTCGAATTGGAAGTAGGTTCTATGCTTAATTCTTGTTTTCCTTCATTTGTCCCTTAGTAACTTACATGAAATTTATTGAAGAGGATTGTAAGACAGTGGTGAGAGAGAGAGAGAGAGAGAGAGAGAGAGAGAGAGAGAGAGAGGAGAGAGAGAGGAGAGAGAGGAGAGAGAGAGAGAGGAGAGAGAGAGAGAGGAGAGAGAGAGAGAGAGAGAGAGAGAGAGAGAGAGAGAGAGAGAGAGAGAGAGAGAGAGAGAGAGAGAAAGAAAAAAGAAAAGAAAGGTACTTTATTGTATGTTGCTGCTGCAGCCAGGACCCTGGTTTGATTCCTCCAGACTGTCTGGTTCCCAGAGCTCTGTCACCAAGGCTTACACCTAAATACAGAGATTGGAATATCCCTAGAGCACTGCCAGATGTGGTTCCAACTCCCTCCCCCAAACCAAATAAAACTACACAAATTGTAAACTAACAAAATATAAAGAATAACAAAAATCTCCAGCTACACAAGGTTAAGGGTTTCTATTTCTCCAACTTGATTATGTTTTGCCTTTTCTACTGGTGGTTCAAGCAGAATGATCAGTAGTTCCGGTTCATTTCTGTTTTATACTGTCCCAAGGATAATACCAATGATGTTAGTGGGGGTGGCCATATCTGGACAGTAGAGCATTGTTACATTAATAGCCCACGAACTTACTCTGGAATGAAGTGTGACTCATCAGGCTATGTGCTTAGGTCTGCCTGTAATTTTATGACTCTAGATGGATATCACAGAAGAACAGACCGGAAGTCCAGAGTCGTTGAGAACAATGGGCCTGCCTCCAAATCCGAGTTTGAATTTACCAGGTTGGATTTTCCTGAGCTGCCAGGTCCTGAGAACAGTGAGCGATCAGAGGTTCCAAGGCAACCCCGGTGGGGGCCTGCGCATGTTGCCTCTCCCCCAAGAGAAGTGGGGAAGCCTGCCTCTGTAGCACCAGAGGTGAGTGGATGGTCCTGGTGTTGCTGCTTTCTTGGGCACATCCCTTCCAAAAATGTTCTGTGCGACTCAGGGTGGGTAGGTTTCTCATCGTGTACCTGCATCCCCTGCTCTGCTGTTGGAACTATTTGCACAATGACTGTGGTAACTGGTCCATATATTCTGAAATAATAGTCCACTCTGCCCCTTTGTATCTGATATTAAACAGGCATTGGTGGCTCAGAGCTAAAGGTGCTCTTGTAAACTAACTGCTCACTTGTGAGTTCCCTGCTTCTCATATGACATTCTACCCACACCTTTCTCACTAGAGGGGAGATAAGAATCAAATCATAGTAATTCCAGCGGCATTGTGTAAATGTGCAATTCCTCAAGGCTTTTGGTGTCATCCTGAAATGATGCCGCGAATTGGCAAAAGGGATTGTAAGGAATATACCTAGTTTACTGCCTGGTGGTTTAAATACTAGATTTCAGCTTCAAGATACAGAATTCTAGTCCATCCTTTGACTTGAGACTTCTAGGAAGAAACATTGGGTTAGTAATTGCCAGCATACTTTTTGATAGTTCTTTTCAGGGATGAGGTAGGACAAGTTCCAGTGGAAGGACAGAGAAGGAGCCATGAGGAGTGTAGAGCTTACGGTACATGTCTCAATGGAGATGGAACTTCTCTGGCCTGTCCCCTGCTGCTTCTAGTAGGGGCTACAGAGCAGTCATGATGAAGGCTGAGTTTCTGCTGGAAGAGGATTTATTTCCTTAGCAGATGTATGATGCTTTCTGGGCCTGGTCAGGTATGTGGGAGAATTGAGCCATCCGGGGGTACACCCATGAGCTTGCAGGTGGGTCGGCCAAGCCCTGGGTGCTCTACCCTCGTAAGTCAGAAAACTACAAAGCCAGGCTACTAAAAAGGGCTGAGGCATGTATTTACTCAGCTTCTAACAGTGTTTCCTTTTTTTACTGTGTTTTGAATCTGAGCTGATTGTACTTGGATTTCGAAGAATAATTGGCAAATGGGATCAGAAACAAGTGATGACTTTTATACGTGATTTGAGCATGTTTAGACCTCCCACATTAAAGTGTTTGTGAGTGGATGTGAAGTCTTTATAGAAGAGATGTTGTCTTTGGTAAACTTGCTACATTCCTCCACAGTCTTTGGTCTTGATTGCTTTTACCTACTAGGATAATGGTAACAAAACCTTCATTTTCCTATCAGCTAGTCTGTATCTCTGTTCTTGGTTATTGCAACTTACTTGCTTACTGTAAATTCTATGTTAGAATCGATGTCTTCCATTCAATTCAATTTAAGCTGCTGTTTATAGTGATTCCTACATTTATTTCTGGAAGAGGCTTTCCTTTCCTGGTTTAGATTTTACTCTAAGGTGACATTGTGCATGTATTGTTATGGATTGCAGGGCCATGGCTGCCTGCCTCTCTTTCTGAGTTACATGGGTTCTCTTAGCATCTCACATTGTCACAGATGGACAGATACAAACATGAATTCTCAGCTGGTCACCTGAAGGAATGTGTTAAATGGTGAGCTGCATGGAATTGATATGGGTCTCTTGGAGGCTCATGGGTTGAACTTAACACTGTGGCCACCTGGTCAGTTCACTAATTTTTTTTTTTAATTTTTTAAAATTAAAAAAATTTTTTTTAGAAACATGATTTTGAGCAAAAGAAGAAAGATTCCTATTAATTTAGCGAAGTTCAAGAGTTTTGAAAGGAAAGTGCTGTCACCAGGAACCTTATGACTTTGTATTTGGCTCTAAGTAATAGCAACCATGATGGGTTAACTCTCCTCAGACATCTATGGTGACTGTGCCCTGTTCTCCCCTCAGACACTGTTGCCAGTCATGCTATGTTCTCTCCTCCTACACTGATGGTGATCTTGTTTTGTTCTCCCCTGACACTGGAAGTGTCTATGTCTTGTTTTTTCCTAGATACCAGTGCTGGCCATCTTGTGTTTTCCCCTCAGACACTTGTTTTTGCTGTGACCTTCTATTACAAAAGGGCCAAAGGTGATGCTTTCAAAGCTCTAACTCGGAAATGGGGGGTCTCTTCCTTTGGTTCCCATCCAGGATGGTATGAACCACCACCTCGGGCTCCTGAATTCTTTTAAGACAGACAGCTGGATTTTTTTTTTAAATATAAATTTTTATTTTGATCATAGTGGCTTACATATTGTTGACAATAATATTTTAGGTACATATTTACATAAAATCAGGGGGGATTCCCATCGCCAAATTGTCCTCCCTACCCCTCCATTTCTGTCCTACCTCCCTTTTCCTTTTCCCTCACCCCAGGGAGGCTAGAATATGTGGTCCCCTCTGTATCTAACCCACTACTTAGTAGTCCTGCACCTGTTTGGTCTTGATGCCTCCCTTATTTCCCCCTCTAACTGGAGTCATGGGTGCATATTACACGAGCGTCTCAAGTGTGGGGTTGGTTTTTCTAGGTGTTCTTTTGAGGTACCCTGGAGCTTGCTGTTTTCTTCCTTATGAGAGATCAATCACTTCCAGGTCTAGGTCTGCTTGGAAACAAGGTCAGAGATAGGTGAGATGGGGTGAGGGGAGCAGAGGAGATTCAGGTGGGTGCCAAGTGCTGAGGTTGGCTTGAATATGTGTGTGAGGACTGAGAAAACCTAGGGTCTAATAGAAGAATGACTGTTGGGAGACCAGGCTTCCTTTTTAGGTCGGTTTCAAGGCTCTGTGAGGATTTCAGGTCAGCATTCAGGAATGGTGAGCTCAGGGCGGAAGGAGGGAAGTATGTCATTAACAGGAAACTAAGATGAATCTAGATCTACCTAGCAGCTCTTTTAACCATTTTTTTTTTTTTTCTCTTCAGAGTTTTTTTTTTTTTTCTGCCTGAATCTGCCTCTTTGGAAAACAGGGAATTGGGAGCTGAGCTCTGATTGAATTGCTTTGTAGTTGTACAGCTTGGTGTCTTGGTTTTACCCAGTCCAGGGAGTAAATGGCCCTTTGTGTGTTCTGAAAACTCAAGCCCTTTGCTGGTTTTTGTTCCAGTCTAAAACAGCACGAGGAGGAATTCCTGAGCAAAATGAAGCCTCAAGAAAAAATAAGAAAAAGAAAGAAAAATTGAAAATGGATTATGATATCCCGACAGTTCAAGAGCCACCAAGGATTGAGGTACATTCTGTTTATTACTCATTTTGTACACAGTCATGAAGGGGGTTACTTGTGATAGACAAATAGGTCTCACCTAAGTGAGACTGTGTCGCATTTTCTTTCTCCATCATTTTCATGATACTCTCACAGTTGTCTCCTGTTTCTTCAGTTGTTCATGTTGGATGCCTGAGCAGTTTAGAGCAGGCATCTCTTGGGCACTGGCTAACTGGCTGGTCTGAGGCAGGGGTCCTCAAACTTTTTAAACAGGGGGCTAGTTCACTGTCCTTCAGACTGTTGGAGGGCCAGATTATAGTAAAAACAAAAATTATGAACAAATTTCTATGCACACTGCATATATCTTATTTAGAAGTGAAGAAACAAAATGGGAATAAATACAATATGTGGCCCGCGGGCCATAGTTTGAAGACCCCTGGGAGGCATGAGATCTGTTCAGTCATGTACACATGCTTTACCCTGCAACATCCCTTGGTCAGTCCCTTTGCTTTAGCATGCTGGCTTTTGTGGGGGTTCCTTCTCTCCAACTCATTTAGCATTATGAACTTACCCTCAAAATAAAATCTAGTGTGACAAAGATCTTTGTGGGCATTGCAGGCACATGTCATATAAGCTTGCCAAAGTGGTGTATAGATTTGGGGTGGGGGGTTGGGCCACACCAGGTGATGCTCAGGAGTTACTCTTGGCTGTGTGCTCAGAAATCACTCCTGGCTCAGAGGACCAAATGAGATGCCAGGAATAGAACCAAGGTCTGTCCTGGATTGGCCACGTGCAAGGCAAACACCCTACGGCTGTGCTATTGCTCTGGTTCTGGTCTATAGATTTTTTTTTTTAAATGCTTTATTATGGGGCCAGCGAGATAGCATGGAGGTAAGGCATTTGCCTTCCATGTAGAAGGACAGTGGTTCAAATCCCGGCATCCCATATGGTCCCCCGTGCCTGCCAGGGGCGATTTCTGAGCATAGAGCCAGGAGTAACCCCTGAACTGTGACCCCCCCCAAAATATGTTTTATTATAACATTGTGATTTGCCAAGTTGTTCATTGTACAGTTGTTTCAAGAATTAAATGTTCAAACACTGATCTCTCTATCAATGTGACCTTCCTTTCTTTCACCAGTGTCTCCAATTTCCCACCCACCATCATAGACTGCCTCCATGCAGGCACGAGTAAATTTACTTAATGCTGTTTGTTACAACACAAAGGCAAATGAAATTGTCAAATCTTCGATGAACAAGGGTTAATTTGAGATCATTGTTCTATTTCTGTTTTTTTTTTTTTTTTTTTTTTTTTTGGTTTTTGGGCCACACCCTGTGACGCTCAGGGGTTACTCCTGGCTATGTGCTCAGAAATCGCCCCTGGCTTGGGGGGACCATATGGGACGCCGGGGGATCGAACCGCGGTCCTTCCTTGGCTAGCGCTTGCAAGGCAGACACCTTACCTCCAGCGCCACCTACCCGGCCCTCATTGTTCTATTTCTTCAATCTGTTTCTAAAGTCAGTGTCTAAGAATTTACTAGGCTGTGGTTGGTGTTAGTTGAGCCTTCTGTGTCACTGTTTAGGCTCACTGAGCTTGGTAGATTTCTGTATAATTTTCCCATCAGATTCCCTGTGATACTTACTGGGATGACACTAAAATTTTGAGATGCTTAGGATCTATAGATCTGAAACTAATTTGGTGGCTTGGCAGTTTGATAAGATTAAGTGAAGGAACTGGGTCATTTGTTGGAGGTTAAAGTGGGACACACACACACACACACATACCTACCTCTACACACACACACCTCTACACACATGCACACACGCGCGCGCACACACACACCCCTCTACACACATGCACACACGCGTGCGCACACACACCCCTCTACACACTCACCTCTACACACATGCACACGCACACACACACACTTCTACACACATGCGCACGTACACACACATACCTCTGACCCCTTTCTGAGAACTCCAGAATATTAGAAGTGGCAGCAATTCATATCTTTTGGAACTTAGTGGAGGGGACACACACACATACACACACCCCTTTGGACACACACTTGCACACACACACACCCCTTTCTGAGATTCCAGAATATTCGAAATGGTGGCAGTTAGTATCTTTTGGAACTTGGTGGAGGATCCAGGCTGGGTTTTTGCCAGGAAGATACCAGTTGTGAGTCGAGGCTGCTGTGTTTTCTGGCGGGGTGGGGGTGGGAGCTTGGCCCAGCTCTCTTCTGAAAATATCCCAATTTTCAGCCCATAGTCTGGTCCCATTGAGAAGGCTCATATTCTCTTATTATTTTAAGTGTTCTTTAATTTTTTCTTTAAAAAAATTTTTTTTTTTTTTTTTTTTTTTTGCTTTTTTGGGTCACACCCAGCAGTGCTCAGGGGTTACTCCTGGCTGTCTGCTCAGAAATAGCTCCTGGCAGGCACGGGGAACCATATGGGACACCGGGATTTGAACCAACCACCTTTGGTCCTGGATCGGCTGCTTACAAGGCAAACGTCACTGTGCTATCTCTCCAGGCCCTTTCTTTAAAAAAAAATTGGGCACAACAGTCATAAATAGTACAGCAGGTAGGACACTTGCCTTGCATGTATCTGACCCGGGTTCAATCCCTGGTATCTCATCTGAAGCCTGCCAGGAGTGAACCCTGGAGTCTGTGCCCTGAGCACTGCCAACTGTGGCCTAAATACCAAAAAAAATGACAACTTTTTTTTTTTTTTTTTTGGTGTTTGGGTCATACCTGGTAATGCGCAGAGCTTACTTTTGGTTTTGCCCCCTGTAGGGATCACTTCTGGAGGGGCTTGGGATTATATGAGGTATTGGAAATTCAACTGGGTCTGCCATGTACGAGGCAAACAATCTACCCATTGTACTATCATGCCGTTGCCCCAAAATAAGATTTTTTTTTTTTTTTTGGTTTTTGGGCCACACCCGGTAATGCTCAGGGGTTACTCCTGGCTATGTGCTCAGAAGTTGCTCCTGGCTTGGGGGACCATATGGGACACCGGGGGATCGAACCGCGGTCCGTCCTAGGCTAGCGCATGCAAGGCAGGCACCTTACCTTTAGCGCCACCGCCCGGCCCCACCAAAATAAGATTTTTTAAAATGAATTAAAGAGGTAGAGTCATCTTGCCTATTCATTTTCTAGCCTGGAGTCAACAGACATTAATTACAGAATTTTACATCTCCTGGTTCTGCATTGTTATTACTCTAATGACAATATGGTTGAGGCCTAGGGGCTTGAACACAGCAAAGCAGATCAAAACTGTTGTGTAGGCCCCACAGACATACTAGCCTCCTGCTTTTGCTATCTCTTGGCAGGAGAGCACAGTGTTGGGGCATCGGAACTTGTTTGATCTCAAGTAATGTTCAAGCTCTTCCATTTCAGGTTTGGGGCTGTTTTGTGAGACCTTTGAATCCTAACAGGAGTGTCTAGCAACAGTATAAGCAGAGTAACATTTGCTCTTGGGCATTTGCTTCTTTTGACTGATGAAGATGTGAAGGGTATCTGGTTTCCCTAGGATTCTGAAGAATTCCCCAACCTGGCAGTTGCATCTGAAAGGAGAGACAGAGCAGAATCTCGGAAATTTCTGTCTAGACAGCAGCCACAGGTAATTTTCACACTTGATTTGGGCTTAGCTTCCTTGCTTAACTAAATTCATGGACAGTCTATTTTCCAGACCTCTTTGTGTACTGCAACCAATGGTCCATATTCTTTCCTGAGTATGAGCAAAAGCAAACTGTCCTTCCTGTATTAGGAGTAGGATTGCAGCCATTTTTTGGGACAGAAATAAGGGGAGTACAAATAGCCAATGAAATATGAATTTAAAGAAAAGGTAGAATTCAGAATATTCCTTTGTGGGTTTGTCTCACAAATGGAAAAAATAGAGCTGCCTAGATTTCACCCTAATTGGTCAAGTCAGAGAGGGGAGATGATTCTCCTGTCCCCTTGCCCCGCTGGGATGCAGGCTGAGAATGTGGCTCATCACCTTTGGGCCATTTCAGATCTTGCTTAGTCATTGTCCTTTTGCCTTTTGGAATGGTTCATTGTTTTCACACTGACAAAAAAGTAAAATTTGAAATTTTGAATCAGCCGTTAATGCTGTACTTTAATGTAGCTGTCTTCTCCCTGTCTGGAAGTCTCTGGTACATTCAAGCATTCATCCCATGGCCATTGGAATATTGATGTCAGGATAAGATGAACAAGGCTAAAGGTGCTTAAGCAGGAGATCACAAGCCCCTGCAACTTCCTATACAGTCTGAAAACCCAGGTTAAAGCTGTTTTAGAAAGTTAGATATCTTAAGAGACTATCCAGTTAAAAAAAAATTGGGTCCATACCCAATGTGCTTAGTCTTACTCCTGTTCTGTGCTCAGGAATCATTCTGGCAGGCTTGGGGCCCTTATTGGATACCAAGGATCGAACCTGGGTCGACGTTGCAAGGCAAACACCCTCCCTGCTGTATTAACACTCTAGTTCCCAAACTATATCCAATTTTGTTTGTAAATTTAGTGCACATCTGCTGAGTAGACTTGTCTGAAGGGGATGTGCATGAATCTTTGGTCATGTCCTCACATTTTCTTAGCAGTTAATTGACTCAGGGAATTGGAGACAGAATGATCTAAGAGACTAAAACGAATCATATGACTTCACACCCAGGCTTCAGTGTAGACTTCATACAGTTTATGCTTGCTTCAAGAAGCTACACATTATTTTTTCTGAGGGTCATCTAGACAGAAATCCAGGTGGTTTTATCTAAGCCCAGTGTTAATAGAAGAGATAGGTCATCATAGTAGCTGTATTATAGGCTGATCATATGGGAATGATTGGGTTCTTTTTTTTCCTTTCAAGATTGTTAGGTCTTTAAGTTGGTTTCATTTTCTCTCCTGTTTATATATGACTCTGTAATAAAAGTTCCGTTTGTAAAACTTAGTATTATAAATAAACTTCTGAGGGCCAGAGAGATAGCACAGTGGTAGGGCATTTGCCTTGCATACGGCCAAACTGGGAGGGACCCAGTTCAATTCTCAGCATCCTATATGGTCCACCATGGGTGATTTCTGAGTGCAGAGCCAGGAGTGACCCCTTAGCACTGCTGGGTGTGGCCCAAAAACCAATCAGTCAATAAATAAAGTTTAAAAAAATAATAAACTTCTGGGTGATTTTACTTTTAGAATAGTTTTAGAAGTAGCACAAAGAAGAGTCAAGTTCCGGTGCAGCTGGATCTGGGGGGGATGCTGGCAGCACTGGAGAAGAAGCAGCATTCGCAGAGCGCAAAGCAGTCATCCAAACCTGTGGTCTTCTCAGGTGAGAGATGTTTGCACACGTCCTTCAAGCAGACTGTCTTGTGCATGTTTTCTGAGTCAAAACTTACTTCTGGGGCCGGAGAGATAGCACAGCAGTAGGGCCTTTGCCTTGCATGTGGCCAACTTGGGACTGATGGTGGTTCGATTCCCAGCATCCATTTTGGTCCTTCGAGCCTGCCAGGAGTAACCTCTGATCACCACCCGGCGTGACCCAAAAACCAAAAAAAAAAAAAAAAAAACCAAAAAAAAAAAAAAAAAAGCTTTACTTCCTGTGTAATACAGCATTGTACAGGAATATGGATAGGCAAAGATCAATGCACTAAAGTTGAGCATTTTAAAGTAAATCCTTATCTCTGTCCAGTGTTTCTTTGACAGAGGGTGCAAGGTTCATTTAATGAACAAAGAACACAGACTGGAGAAGAGTGCAGGGTTGAGGTGGTGATTGCTTTGTCTGCTGCCACCGCTAGCATCACATGGTCCCTTGGGCTCCGCCAGCAGTAGCCCCCAAATTATACTGTTTGTAACCCAACATACTACCCTATCTTCCTGACCCTCTCTTAAAAATAAGACCAGTCTTGGACTGGAGCAATAGTATAGTGGAGAGGGTGTTTACCTTGCACACAGCTGATCCTGGTTCAGTCATTCACTGGCATCTATGGTTTTCCAGAGCATAGAGCCAGGGTAAGCACTGAACACCACTAGATCTGACCCCAAAACAAACAAAAAGGGGGAGTAGTCTCTTAGAAATGGTACTAGGACAACTGGATGACTATATACTAAAAATAGAAATTGGATCTCTCCCCTAGCTTACAATTTATATTAAAATTAACTCAAGGGGCAGGAGCAATGGCACAGTAGGTAGGGCATTTGCCTTGTACACAACAGACCTGGATTTGATCCTCAGCATCCCGTATGATCCCCTCAGGCTGCCAGCATGATTTTTTTTTGGGGGGGGTGGGGGCCACAACTGGTGACACTCAGGTGTTACTCCTGGCTATGTGCTCAGAAATCACTCCTGGCTTAGGGGACCATATAGGATGCTGGGGGATTGAACTGCGGTCCATCCTAGGCTAGTGCAGGAATGATTTCTGAGCACAGAGGAAATAATCCCTGGGGAGGGAGCTATAGCACAGTGAGGAGGGCATTTGCCTTGCAATAGGCCAATCTGGGTTCGATTTCTGGCATCCCATAGGGTCCCCCGAGCCTGCCAGGAGTAATTTCTGAGATCAGGAAGTAAGTAAACTCTGAGTTCCTCTATGGTGTGGCCCCCAAACTCAAAACAAAACTCCAGTTATCCACAACTTAAATATAGGACCAAATCATAGAAAATAGAGCAAAGATGAATCATCATCATTACTTTGGTTCAGATAATAGTTCTTTTATATATGGCACTGGAAGCACAAAGGAAAATGCTGGAATTAATGGCCTAGAACAGGACCACTTGAGGATTAAGAAAACAAGATAGACCTAAGAAAGGCAACAATGGGATCAGGGGGCTTCCAGCCTCTTGAACTGTCAACATGGGAGCAAGGGCAGATTGTGACAGACAAAAGTACCTATCTAATGCTAATCGAGTATGATGGGTCTTTATCTCTCAGAAGGGATGCCTGAAGGGAAGAGGAAGCTAGGACAAAGTCTGTGTGGATCTTCTTCCTCTGGGAGAGATGGCAGACAAAATGTCATCAGCAAAGCTTCTTTGAAAAGCTGCTTTGCTGAGGCCTGTGTTCAAATTCAAATTAAGGTAATTCAAATGAAAGAGTTTAAATCATCTCTTTCTGCCACTCTCCTGGAACTGTTAACTTTCTAGTGAAACTTATTTACTTCTTGGATGTGTTCATATCCAACAGGAAAAGAAATGTTGGATTTTTATCAAAATTAAATGCTTGTGTCATTAAGAAAATAGGAATAGTCAGACCTGCAGCATGATAGCACAGCAGGTAGGCTGTTTGCCTTGCATATGGCTGGCATTCTGGATTCTATCCTTGATATCCCATAAGATCTTCTGAGCCTACCCAGAGCCATTTCTGATCACAGAGCTGGAGTAATCCCTGAGCACCATTGAGTGTAGCCCAAAAACAAAAACAAAACAAACAGTAAGAGCCTGGGGCTACAGTTTTAGAGTTACACTCAAGGAGTGGTTGAGTACTGCTGTGCTGTGCTGGGTACTGATGTGGCTGGACACTGAAGTGGCTGAGTACTAATATGGCTGAACTTTAGTGCCTGAGTACTGGAGTAGCTCAGAACTAATGTGGCTGGGTACCAGGGACAGTGATTCTCTAAACTAGTGTTTCTCTTTCAGTGATATTTGCTGGATAGCCTGCAGGTAGCATTATTTACCTTCCTGCTAAAAATACAGCTTCCAGCACAACTCTGCAGTGGGGCCCTAGAGTTGTTGGGAAGTGGGTCAAAAATGGGCTTTTATTTTTTTTTCCAAATTTTTGTTTGGGGGCCACACCCAATGATGCTCAAGACTTATTCATATCTCTGTACTAAGGAATCACTCCTGGCAGTTCTTGGAAGATCATATGGGATACCAGGGATTGAACCCTGGTTGACTATGTATTAGGCAAACTAAGGTCCTACTTGCTGCACTATTACTCCAGTGTGAAAGGGTATTGGTCCCATTTTGTTTTATTGCTTTCTTGCTAAAAAAAAAAAAAAAAAAAAATTAAAGGGGGCTGGAGAGATAGATGGAAGTAAGGCATTTGCCTTGCATGCAGAAGGACGATGGTTCGAATCCCGGCATCCCATATGTTCCCCTGAGCCTGCCAGCAACGATTTCTGAGCGTAGAGCCAGGAGGAACCCCTGAGCACTGCTGGGTGTGACCCAAAAACCAAAAATAAATAAATAAATAAATAAAGGTAGAATCAGAAGTGGGGAGACTGCAAAGTTCCTACCCTTGGCTCTTATCAGATCAACAACTTGTCTTTCTGCATCTCTTGCCTTACTTCAAGATGTTCTAAAGCATTTGAATTGGTTCCACACATGGGATATGATGCAGAGCTAGTGATTGCACTCAATATTGCCCTTTTGCGGGTCCCCTGACTTTCTCTTGTTTGTCCCTGTGATTATGGTTGGGAAATAATTAGGAGAGTCCTTTCCACACCCCTGGAATGTCCCTGTCATAAGTGAAGCCTTACAGTTGAGAAAGATCTGTTCATAGCTCCAGAATGTGCTGCTAGCCCCATTTCATTGACTGACACTAAATGCTCTTAAGAGTCATTGTGGGAGAAACACTGAAGAGTTTGTGACATGAACTTGAGGGTGTTCTATGGGGGTGGCAAGGCGTCTGTCCTTGTGTATCCCTGATGTGACCATCTACTCATTGTTCTAGTCGGTGCTGTGCCAGTCCTCTCCAAAGAGGCCACCTCAGGCAAGAAGGGTCACCGTGCCAACCAGTCGAAGACCCCACACAATCCCCTGGACTCCAGTGCCCCCCTGGTGAAGAAGGGGAAGCAGAGGGAGGTCCCCAAGGCCAAGAAGCCCACCTCACTAAAGAAGGTATATAGGGCCCTGAACTCTGGGTATGGCAGTCTGTGCCTGACTGATGCCCTTGGCTGGGCTGGGGGAGGCACTGCGTCTCTGGGTGGGCCCTGTGCACACAGCTTAGGGGGAGGTGCGCCTGGTGTGGAGGTCATGCTCCCCTGTCCAACTCCTGACTCCTCTAGGCCTCTGATGATGGCCTGCTTGGGGGTCCTGCCTTCCCACTGCCATCTTTGGTGTGGTCTGGGCTGCTGTAAGCTACCCATGCTCTAGTCCTGAGGAGCCTCTGTGCTGCTTCAGGGCTGAGACCCAGGCGCAAGAGTATCTCTGAGGGTTGAAATAAGGTTCACCCAAGCATGTTGCCCAAAAGGTGACTGAAGGAGATTGGTTTTATGAAGTGCTGCTTTGTGAGTCTTTTGGTTTTGAGGAGATTTTAACTGTTGTGTTGACTTTTGTTTGTTTGCTTGCTTGGTTGGTTTTGGGGCTAGACTCAGTGGCTTAGGGCTTACTCCTGGCTCTGCACACAAGGATAGAACCCAGGTTGGCTATATACCAGGTAAGCGCCCTATCTGCTGGACTACCTTTCCAGCCCCTGTGTTTACTGTTTCTTTTTAAGATCATTTTGAAGGAACGTCAGGAGAGAATGCAGCAGCGTCTCCAGGAAAATACAGGGAGCCCAGCAATCAGCAGTGACAAGGTGTTTGAGGCTGAGAGTAGGAGCACCGACTCCCAGCCTGACGTCACAGGTACCAGCTTTTATTGGTTGCTTCAAGAACCCTTTGCTGTACCAGCCTCCAACTCCTTATACCAGTTGTGGGTTGGCCTCATGCCTCAGGAATGCAGTTTCCACCTCTGGTTTTGGAGATGGAACACAGGAGAAGCCCTTTTGATGCAGGAATGGGAGAGGGATGGTCCTTGCAACTTGAAGTGGCCCAGGGAATTCCACCACCTGGGTCTAGAGCCATAGTACAACAGGGTAGAGTGCTTGCCTTGCACGCAGCCGACCCATTTTCTGTCCACATATGAACCATTGAGCCTGCCAGGAGTGATTTCTTCATGTAGAGCCAGGAGTAGACACTAAGCACTGCCAGATGTGGTTAAAAACAACAATGAAAAGAATCTCACCCCCTGTTGCACAGCTACTTTTACTCGAGTGTGGCGGGAAGTACCAGACATGAATGTGGATGCATTGAAGTAAGCATGTTAGTTTACTGGGGACAGAAAGTTACGTTGGAGAGGTCCAGTGTAGGGTCCCACAGAATAACATGTAGCTAGTCAAGGCTGAGCTGCCCCTCCTGCAGCTCTCAGGATGGCTTTGAAGTTTTGTCCAGGTGGAATCTGGACTACAGACTCAGTGCTGGTTGTGCAGGTCGGAATTGTCACTTCTGCACAGTGTGCAGGTAGCAGGAGGGTGTTAGTACCATTTCCCCATGCGTGCATGCGCGCGCGTATGTGTGTGTGTGTGTGATGAGGCTGGTACCATTTCGTGTGTGTGTGTGTGTGTGTGTGTGTGATGAGGCACCCTTGTCCACAGCCCCTCAGTGTGGGTACTATTCACACTAATCCTGTGTTTTAAGTCTTGGTTCTCTGACCCTAGGGGAGGTGGAATCATCTGTGGAGAGCAAGTCTGAGGAGCAGCTAGGAGAGACTCTTCCGGAACCTGAACCTTCACCAGTCCCTGATACCACCTGCCACCCCAAGATTCACAGCCGGAGATTTAGGGAGTAAGAGGGCTACTGTAGGGTTGGTGGACAACAACCTCTTCCTTTCATTCCCTGATGTGCTCATGGCAACACTGCCGCCTCAGCACTCTATCTTATCTCTCGTGCTCATGTGATCTAGTGGGTGGTCTAGGGTGACCATGTTTGGCTTCCTAGATGGGGCTTCATTTCCAGACAGTTTCGAGGGTCTGTCTGCACCTGTCCACATACACACTTTTCCAGGTCTCTCTCTCCATTTCCTTGTGTTCAGGAGGTATGGGATAGAGAAGAGTGTGGGGCAAGAGTGGCCTCAGGGAATCTGCCCAGATTGAGCCAGCTGAAGTCCTGTCAGCCTGGCGTAGGCTGATCATGCTGGCTTCCTTGGGTAGTGCAAGGGGCAGAGAGCTTTAGAGCTGTGCAGAAGCACAGACCAGGCGTGTTTCTTCCAGCTACTGTAGCCAGATGCTGAGTAAAGAAGTGGACGCCTGTGTGACTGAGCTGCTGAAAGAGCTGGTCCGTTTCCAAGACCGCATGTACCAGAAAGATCCAGTCAAGGCTAAGACTAAGCGCCGACTGGTCTTGGGGTTGAGGGAAGTCCTGAAACACCTGAAGCTCCGAAAGTTGAAGTGTGTCATCATCTCTCCGAACTGTGAGAAGATACAATCCAAAGGTAAAATACTTCCCCGGGCTGGCCTCAGCACCAAGCCAATCCTGGCATTGTTGTGAGCAAAGTAATTGGCCTCTAGTGTTGGCAGGCAGTCTGGTCTCAGCCCTGTACATTGTTGAGTGCCAAGCTGCGGAGGGAGGACTAGTCGTCTTGAGACTGAGGGCCACTGTCCCCCCAGATTCTGTGACAAATGGTAGCCAAGACCAACCCCACATTGGACCTTTGTCCACATTCCATGTTCCACGTCCATTTGGTATTTGGAGCTATAGCCATTGGCCCCGCTGCTCTAAAAGGGCAGGGGTCCTGTCCAGGACAGGCATGGTAGGGAGCTGGTCCCCATCATCAGATCGTGCACAACAAAGTGCCATAGAATGTCTGGGCAGACCACCCTGCTCTCCCCGCTCTCATGGTCTCCTGCATTGGTCACTCCAGGGCATAGGTTAGACTCTGGCACCGCACTGCCCATTCACTGCTGCCTGTCTGGGGACTCAAGGCATGTCTGCGATTTCTCTGGACCCTAATTGTGTGTGAACCAGTTTTCTCACAGTTGCCCTAGCTGCTTTAAGCCCCACTGACTTAAAAGAGGTTGCACCAGAACTCCAGGGTGGCACATCCCCCGGGTAGTGTTGGTCTTGTCTCCATCAGGCCTCCATGCTGTCCCCTCTGACCCACTGTGCCGTTCCTCTGCAGCAGGCCTCTGGTGGTCCTCCCATATCCTCCGGGGGTTTTGCTTTGTGTCCTGGTCACACTTCTGTCCAACATGAGCATGCCCTCCCAGTGCCTCCAGAAGACTCTGGAAACCCAGAGTCAAACCCATTTGACTCTTGGCCTTTTTAAAAATTTGTTTGATCACAATTTAACTAAATTGGTTTCAGTCATGCTGAAATATATGCTCTTGATGTGCAAAGTGCCTGTGCACCATCACCACCATCTGTCCCCATTGTCCTCAGGTCACTCAGTATCCACCTCCTGTTTTTCTCTCCCTTGGCTCACACCTCTCAGGAACATTGTCCCTTGTCCCAGCTGTTGTGCTTAGTTCTTTGAGTTCAAGTTCTGACTCTTCCCATTGCTGCTCTGTTGGTGCTTTTGGCACTGTCCCCAGGCTGACAGCCACCTGTGTCTTCTCCGCTTGACTCTGCTTTCTGGAATTGAGGAGCTTCTGCTGTGTCTTAGAAGTATCCCACAGATTTGTTTGTCCCACTGTTTCCCAAGCTCTTGCTGTGGTCTCTGAGTATTCTCTGGCAGCTCTTCCTTTTCTGTGGGCTTCCCACCTATGAGAATAATGATGGACTGAAGTTCTTCTCCCAGCAAAGCCTTGTTCCCTCTTGGGAAGTTACTGGTAGTTCCAGTCTCAGAGATTTCCTATGGTTGTCTGCTTGTCTATGACCACTCTGAGAACTGACTAGAAAGTTGGCATGTGGCTGGAGTCCACAGGTTCTTCATGTCTGGGATGTAGCACTGTGGTAGAGTTACCTTTCTTAACGTAGGGAAGGCTTGGGTTTGATCCTTGGCTTGTTCTCTCTCCCCCCCACACACACACATACACACACACACACACACACACACACACACGCACGCACGCACGCATGCACGCACGTATGCATGCACGAATGAACGAACGCACGCTCCAAGTTATTCTCAGCAATGCTGGGCCTTTGTCACCCAGGTTCTGAAGTTTCCGACCGAACGGGTTTGGGGTGAGAGGGTTGCTCTGAGGGGGCCTTATCATGCCTCTGCAGGAGGCTGCCTGGAGTGTTACCAAAGGCTTCTGCATCTAGTGGGCATTGTGTATTGGCAGTTCACACCTGACCAGAGAGCAGTGGGAGTAGCTTTTCCATCATGGGGGAATCTTGCTCTGGCACTGCCTGACTCTGATGAGACAGTTCCAGGGCGTGGCACAACTCTGCTCCAGCATTCCTTTTCACAGGGCTGCTTCCTCTCTGCGTTCCCTGACCCCCCTTGAGGTGTCTACACCCCATTCTTTGCTTTCTTCAGCTGAAGACCTCTTGGTCTTCTTTCCAGATGCCCATTTGCAGCTGGGTGTTTAAGTCATTTTTTGTTATTGTTTGATTTTTGGGCCACTCTCAGTGATACTCCGGTGTTGGTGGGGGGGCTAATAGGTGCCAGGGTTCAAACCCAGGTCAGCTGTGTGCAAAGCAAGTTCCTTAACCTGCTATATTGCTTTGTGGCCCCTTATGTCTTGTTGTTATCTCTCTCAGGCCCTATGCACACTTGTTGGAAGCTGTAGCATTTATGATGCTCCATTTTCCCCATTGGGCTCGTAAAAGCACCGAGGCCCTTTTAGCTGCCATTTTTTAGCTGGGCTTTAGCCTCCCAGCGAAATTTCTCAATGAATCTTTTCTTGGTAAATGTCTTTTTCTTTCCTCCTTTATCTTTCCTCATGATAACCTCGACCTAGCCATACCGAGCACACGATGTGACAGCTCCTGTGGCATCTGTGCCCATCTTCCCTCCTCCAGTCCCCTGGCTCTGTGCTTACAGCTACTTAGTGGCCCGTGTGTTTCCAGGGCTGGATTGTGAGGTTACACCTCCACTCCTGTTTGGCCCCTCCCCGGACTCCTGGGGATACAGAAGATAGCACTGTACAGCATTGGCCTCTGCTTCTCCCAGCCTCAGGGCCCCTGACCCACATCGCTGACATATCTCACGACATGTGCAAAAGTCTTTTGTGGAGAGATGACTCCTTCCACGTGACCAAGGGAATACTGACTACTGTGTGGACCGTTGCTGGTGGGCTCGGTGTTTGGGGAGACCCTGGGGCCTCTGACGTGGTGTCCTTCGCCCTGACCAGGTGGGCTGGATGACACACTACACACCATCATCGACTGCGCCTGTGAGCAGAGCATCCCCTTCGTGTTTGCCCTCAACCGCAAGGACCTGGGGCGCAGCCTTAACAAAGCCGTCCCCGTCAGCGTGGTGGGCATCTTCAGCTATGACGGGGCACAGGTGCGGCAGGGCAGGCCCTGGGGGTGGTGCCATACCCCAGCTCGCTGTCCCTGCTTCCCTGTACTCAGGGGACATGCCTGGACTCTCTCGCCCAGGACCAGTTCCACAGGATGGTGGAGCTGACGATGGCAGCACGGCAGGAGTATCAGGCCCTGCTGGACAACGTGCACCAGGAGCTGCCCGCACCCCCAGCCCCTCTGAGCCCACCCACACCAGCCCCCACTGGGACCGAAGAGCCACACTACAGTGAGTGACACAGTCAGTCTTGGAGAACGGGGGAGAGGGAGCCTTGGGTACGGCCATATTCCAGGGTCTGTGGGGACTGAGCTCGCCCATCCATGAGGCTGAGCTGTGCTGTTCTCTCATTCCCAGTGGAGATCTGGAGGAAACATCTGGAAACCTATAAGCAGTGTGCCCTGGAACTGGAAGACCCGCTAGAGGCCTCAGCCTCTCAGATGATGAAGCTGAGCTTATAAGAATCTTTTCCTGTGTTAGTGTGTTTGGGGTAAGGAAGGGGGATGGGGGCCTTTTCCTTCTCTGCCCTGCACTGACCTAAAGACTTCAGGACTGTTAGGCTGGAAGTGTGGCCTTGCAGGAAGCCATACAGCTGCTGTGGGAATTGATCTAGGGTTACTGGGTAAAAGGGATGCTGGAGCAGGCAGATATCAAGGAAACCTTTCTATTGCCAAATAGCTAGGCCAGGTTCATTTGCAGAAAGCCCCAGGGGGTGGGGGGAAGGCACAGCGACGCGGGCCCCTCGCGTTGTGGCCTCTCACTAGAAGGTATGAGCTGCTGAGAAGTACAAGGAGCCTCATAGCAACATGGGATCTTGAAGCTGTGATCATTACACATGGATGATTCCTATTAGTCCTTATTTTTCCAAGAAACAGTGTATATTGATGTTTCTAATGTTGTTTTGGTAATTTGTAAATCTTTCCCTCTTTTGCTAAATGTGCTCTGAAAGATTTCTTTTTTAGAGCCCAGGACAGACGATCACTTTCCATATTTTTCTGTAAGAAGGGGGCTTATTTATTTTGAATAAAGAATGATGATTTAATTTCACTCAGAAGGGCTGTCTCTGGCTTCTCAGCCATCGCTATCCCTGTCACTGACCTGGCCTGTGCCTCTTAAGCTCTCTTGTCTGCACACGGGATTGAGTAGCAGAGGTGTGCAGTGTCTGAGCCCTGCTGCCAGAACCTTTTCAGCCCAGCCTACTTGCTGCTTTTCATCTGGAAAACTACAAGAGTGAAGTTTGGCTACTATGTACTTGGCAGGCAACCAGAAGCTAGTTGGGCTTAAAAATGCTGTTGATAGTATAATGGGCAGGATACTTACCTTTCACATCTAATCATGATGTAGTCCACAGCATCCTATATGGTCCCCCAATCCCTACCAGGAGCTAGAGCCAGAAGTCAGCCTGGCATACTGCCAGGTACGACCACAAAAAAATAAAAAAGAAATGCTGTTAGGCCACAATAACACAGTGGCCTAACATGCACATAATAACATGCACTTGCTTTGCATGCATGCTTGGGTTTGATCCTTGGCATCCTATGTGGTCTCTTGAATACTATTAAGGGTGATCCTTGAGTGCTTAGCCAGGATTAACCCTGAGCACTGCTCGGTACAACCGCCAAATGAAACAAAACAAAAAGAATTCTGTGGAATCCATTCAGACAGACCTCTGAAGAGCAGACAGAAGTGAGCTAGTAGGTAAACTACAGGCTGCATGCACTGGACTTGCAGCAGCTGGGTGTGAGTGGGGAGCCCTGTCCTTTCCTTTCTGCCTGGCTCTGCTCTGTGGCCCACACTGCATGAGCGGGGGCTGGAAAGGAGCGATGAGAAAATAGTTTGCAAACCTCTGCGGGGAACATAAGTTCTGTGGGGGCCCAAGCTTTTCTGTACATGTGTGTAGACTCAGTTTGTATGGGAAGCAGAAAGAAATTGTCAACAATTGTGGGAATCCTGCTTCCCAGAAAGTTTGATGGATGCCTTGGTCATGGCACCACTCCTGACTAAGCCATCACTGCAGGTGACATCTGTGACCAGTGCTGTGCTCAGGAATTGCTGGAAGCAGCAAAGAAGCTACCTTCTCCTCCCATCCCACAACTGACTCACACAACAGTTCAGAACTTGGCATTTATTTTGTCATCAGTGATGACAGTAAGCCTTACCCCAGACACTGGACTTCAGGCAGAACTCAGTAGGTCCAGGCTTTACCAGTTTTGCTGGGCTCTGCCCTGGGCACACATTTGCAGAAAACAGCCCCAAGGAAAGGTCCAGATCTTGTGAGTGACTGAGTTGGCTGGACTCCATCAACTGTGGCAAAATCAGGGATGAGTCCCAGAAAAGCTACACTCCAGTACAAGTAGTACTCTGAATTGGGTAGTGCAGCAGGGGTGTGTAGAGGCATCTGGTGGTGAGAGCTGGGCTTTTCTCAGGAAGGATGTAAAACAATCAGCCTGTGAATCACAGGGTCAATCAATATTCATGAGTCAAGCTATGACCACAGAATGATCAGTGCTCATGAATTAGGCTGCAGACAATCAGGTATATTCGCTGTGAAGGACTGGGATTGGCTGGGCCCACTAGAAGTGGCTTTTGGTTTCTGATACAGTCAGGAGAACTTCGTCTGATGTTCTGGAACATGAGAGGCAGCTTAAAGACGCACACCCAGGTGGTGCCTCTGAAGATGCCAGAACATGGCACCCATGTTCACATTGCACAACTTTAGGGTTCAGTGCTAGTCTGTGAGCAGATGAATGGGATGATGTGGGAGAACCATCACTTCCGGCCCCTGTCAGTATTCTCACCATCCTGTGGGCTTCAGGGGTAATGGGCTGACCCAGGAGATTTGTAGGCCTGGCCTCCTATGTCTTCTTGCAGTGCTGCATCTGGAAATGGGCCTTCCCAGGCTGTTGTCCAACATGCAGCTGTCCTGCCAGCATCCTGGGTCACTTGACACTCCTGTGTAGAGCTTGGTGGCTAAAAGGCATCTTGCTCACAGCGCTCCTGAAAGGACAGGAGGGACCCTTCTGACCCAGTCTCTAGAGCTCAGCCCTGCAGTCCAGGCTCACATGGGACTCTACTGGGATCCAGGGAAGGGGGCCCTGCTGGAGGGGACCAGAAATGCTGCTGAGATCTGGGAGTTACCAGGCTCAGAACACAGAAGCCTTAGGTATCTCCTGCTATGGGCCTACCCGCTCCCTCCTCCCTTTTATATTTTCCCCTCCATTCCTCTCCTCTTCTGCTCTTCCACCCCTTCTACTTTCTCCTCTCCCTTCTTCCCCCTGACCTCTCCCTCCCTTCTACTTTTAGAGACCAGCTACCAAAAACCAGGAGTCCCCCTGCACAGACTGTCCAGGCACCCCCGTCCAACTTTCCTGCTTTGTCCAGGGTGACAGGTCCTAGAGATTCCCCGGAAGTCCAGCACTGCTCGGGGAGCCCAGCCACGTACCCAGGCCTTCCTCCAGCCTTGCAGCAAGCGGCCATGCTCACCCACCAGGGCTCTCCAGGCACTGAGCTCACGCTGCCACTGCTCCTGCAGGGCTGTCTCTGTAAGATATACAGAACCATGCAGGCTTTCATTTCCAGTGCCCAAAGCCACATAGGCCTGCCACAAGGCTGAAAAAGCCATGGCTACCACTACTCGGCCTCCCCGCCCTACCTGCCAGTGTTCCTGCTCCCAGCACAAGCGGCACTATTCCCCAAGATTCCCCAAGCTGCTATGATACCTTTAGTGCAAAGGAGAGAAATGCTGACCTCATGCCTCAGAGGGTGGGGGGACCAGGAGCTGAAGCCCACAAGTCAGTGTGACTAAGCTAAGCAGGGCTGGGGTCCCTGTGTTCTAGGGATATTCCTTCCACTTGAGGGATGTGGCAGGGGTGATTTTCTGTCTGGGTGGTCAAGTATGTGTGCATGGAAAAACTTTTGGAAAGGTGGGTGGGGGTCAATCCTGGTGATGCTCAGGTCTCACTTTCAGCTCTGTGCTTAGGGATCACTCTTGATGCTGATACGGGATGTCGGTGATTGAACCCAGGTGGGCCCAGTGCAAGGCAAGCAAGCACACTGCCCACTGTACTATTGCTCTGGCTCCAAGAACAGAATGGGAAAGAGCAAAGTGAACATAGTGAGGGACAAAGACTTGATTCAGTAGATCCAACAGGTTCCAGGTAGCTACAACCCATAAATGCCCAGAAGTCAGGCATTGCAGCTGCTGAGAAGCTTAAGCCCAGCAGAGGCCATGCCCATCCTCACTCCAGAAAGTATGGCTGATCTTAAAGATGTCTGAACACGAACTGAGTCTGGAGCCACCATAGGCAAGGGCCTTGCACTGGCAGTACTGGGATCCAGGAGCTGAAGCCCAGAACCTTTATCCCCAAATCTGTAGCCAGACTCTTGTGTATCTGCTGTCTGTCTCCTCTGCCTAGCCTCCAGGTTTCTCTAGCATGCACATGAGAAGTGCACAGAAAACTAGTCTGCCGGGCCAGAGCGATAGCACAGCAATAGTACACTGCCTTAAACGCAGCCGATCCAGGACCGGCCTGCGTTCAATCCCTGTCATGCCATATACCAGTGGTCGGCAACCTGCGGCTCGCGAGCCACATGTGGCTCTTTACACTTTTAATTTGGCTCTTCTGTGTGGCTCTCAAAATAAATTTCAATCGTGGTTTTGGCGAGATTTGGCTCAGTTGAAAAAAAAGGTTACCGACCACTGCCATATACCAGACAGTCCAGAGCCTGCCAGAAGCAATTTCTGAGTGAGTAACCTGAGCACCATTGGATGTGGCCCCAAAATCAAAAAAAAAAAAAGAAAATGAGAACTGCAACTACAGTCTGTTGGTCTGAGATAGGGCCTGACACTGCATTCTAGGCTGACTCAGATTTGATTCTTGGCATCCCATATGGTCCCCTGAGCCTGCCAGGAGTGATTTCTGAGTACAGAGCCAAGAGTAACTCCTTGAGCACTGCTGGGTATGGCCCAATAAAACCATATGTATGTGATACACACACAACGTAAAAATAAAGGCAGCTTTGAGAGAGAAAAACCCAATGTATGAGATCAGAGAGATACAATGGTAGGGCACTAGCTTTGCACAAGGCTGATCCAGGTTTGATTCCTGGCATATGGTCTCCTGAGCACTGCCAGGCATAATTCTTGAGTACAAAGGCAGGAATAATCCCTGATCACTACCAGGTGTGACCCAAAAAACACAAAAACAAAACCTAACCAATGTATCAATATACTCAGAGGGAAAAGAATTTTATACATCTGTAAGAAAAACAGGACATGGTAAGAAAAGAACAATAAAACGGCCACAGGAGGGAGTGGAGTGATTGCCTTGCATGGGGCCAATCCGGTTCTATCCCACACACCTTGAGTCATGTGGCCTCTAAGCACAGAGCCAGGAGTAATCCTTGAGCACTGCTGGGTATTCCTGGAATGAGATGAACTCTCAGGCATGAGAGGCTTTCCTGGGAAGCAGAGGGAAGGGAAGAGGAGAGGTTGATCAACAAGATCAGCCCGTGCATGCCAATATCTTGGAAAAATTTCCAGGCAGAAGAGTTAGGTAGAAAATGGAAAAAAAAAAAAAAAAAAAAAAATCTTCCAGAATTGAAGGGAGAGTAGTTCTTCATTTGTGGACCAGCCAGGATAGAACCATTGAAATTTCATGGAAATATAGTGTTTAGAGGAAGGGTAGGCGGGGATGAGCTCAGCAGGAAGCACATCACAGGCTTGTGTGAGTCCCTCTGAGACCCCTGATAAAAGGAAGGGGGAGTGGCAGCTTTGGGGAAAATGGGTCACACATAGGCAAGTAGGGAGGGGCTTCAGGTTGGAATTTAAAACGCAGGCAGGATTTTGCTCCTGATAGAGGTCTGGGTTTGCTCCCTGACTCCCCTTGGTGCCCGCAGGGACCACTTCTTGAGCAAAGTCCAAAGGTTCAGTCAGCCCTGCTGAGCCTCTCTCACTGAGGACAGCAAAGCACAAGGTCAGAGCAGCGGCAATAGGCACATCTTAGCAGGTGGTGGCTGTGGAGGCTGCCAGAGATTGTGTTGCATGTCTGTGTATTTGTCTGTGCCATATGGGATATGTGTAGAGTAGTTTAGTGTGCTGTGTGAGCATGTGTGCATGCATGTACAATGTGTTTTGAGGTGTGTGTGGTGTGCATGGTGCACTGTCTTTATGTGTGGGTATATAATGGTGTGTGTTAGTGTGCATACCTGAAGGGAAGGACATGCAGTTTAGCGACACCTGGACACTCTTGCCGTGCATGGTCACCTGCCCTGGTGTCCCTAGTGGGCTATGAGGTGCTCACCGTGCCTCAGGACTTGCACCCACACGGTGGAAGTCATACTCCTGGTGGCAGAGAGGATGGAACAGCGGTACTCGGTGCTTTCCTGGACAGCATCCCGCAGCCAGCTGAGCACAAGGGCCCTGCCACCGGGCAGCGGAAACGTCTGCACAGGTTCACATCTCTCCAGCTCACGTCCATTCTTCTCCCAAATAATGCGAACGTCCGCAGGACCTGGTGGCACAAAGACCATCTCCACCCGCACCCACCCCTACTTTGGGACTATAGGAGACGGGGCAGAGCAGAAGCCACCCAGTCAGTTGCTGAGGGGACAGGTATGGCTCCATCCTGGCCCTTCGTTGGGACAGTTTGCAGAGTTCCCCACTACAAGCTCTGTGACCTCTTGGCAAAAGTTTCAGGCTTCCGAGGGCTCCTGCTCCTGAGCACCTCATACTGTCTGAGAGTAGAAGTCCTGAAGCATGGCAGGAGGGCCAGGGCCTGTGGGTGGCCTGGAAAGAGGCCGGGAGATCCAGCCCGTAGGAAGCTCATACCTAACACCCCAAGAGGCTCAGTGG